>NC_135837.1:15790000-15960000 GCF_029677425.1 Wolffia australiana | reverse complement strand
GGAAGAAATGTCATTAATAAATCATGGAGAATAGGGGATAGAGAGGAGATCTTATGTAGTTTATGTTAGGTTCTATGAGATTGCTTGACTTCTTGAAATGCTATTTTAGGGAGAGGAATAGATATATGAAGTCAGACTCTACTATCATTTGGTTCTCTTGAAGTGTAGCTTCCACTCATTTTCTTGTCCACTCTGTAGAAGTATCCACATGATCGGCAAAATGATTGCTACATTATTTACCTTTCATTAATTTTTATGTAAGATTTAGTAGACCTTCTGACCATTTAATCACGCTTGATGGAGAGAGAATTCTCAGAACAGGAGAAACCAATGAGGATATATGTCCCTTATTTAGGATCTCATATTTTAGATATTTTCATAAACTTAATTATAATTTAATTATGCCCTTCAACATTAATAGGTATTATGTGTGGCCCTCTAGGCCCATATATCATTCTAGTAAGTAATGTTAGGGGCCCAATTACATTGACTGATCAACCTTATAATAGATTAATGGAAACTTTTTACAGTAACTGATAATGACAAAGATTCCATGATGGAGTTTAAACAATATTATCTACCTTGTAGAGCAGATGTGTAGCATATCAGACAGGTTATACTGATTCTTGATTGATTAATCGAGGCCATCAATGTAAACTCCCTAATTCTTGATTGATTACTCTGTGCCATCAATGGAATAAATCTTGTTCATGGATTGCTATGTTTTGATTACGACTTACAATTGTGTTTTGTTTCTCAAGTAATAGGACCACATACAATAGTGACTCGAACAGATTATTCTTTCATTATTTTTGATGATCAATTTAGTAAACGCTTTCCTTGAACAGAATCCCACATCATTCCTTGATGTATTTACACTAATGACCATAACATCAGCTGTTAGTAGCATACAAATAGGACAAGATTGATCTAGTCTTTACGATTAGTTTGAGATCAGTCTGGGATATCCTTTAAATAAAATACCTATATTAGATATCTGGAGACTAGTGAAAAATTAATTAGGATCTTATCATAAAGGATATATTTAAGGACATTATTTTAATATCATGCAAAAATAATAATTAATAAACATCTATGCTTATGAAATTTAGTGTGATACAGAAGTGTGATTGGCTTAAAAATCCTACAATATCTATATACGTAGCCCACAAAAGTTACAACTAGCAATTAACTTGGTCCCAGACCAAACCAATCGATCATGATTAGTACAACAATGGATCCTCCCGGTTCAACTCTACATACACCTAGTCAATTCGATTAATCAATGGCCAAACAGAAACCAAAGTGACCAAAACCAAACCCAAATAGACAAAAAACAATATAACCCAGACCAACAAAGGTTTTTAAATTCAAGAAAATATATTTTTATTCTTGAAAATAAATTATTTATTCCAAATAATAATTATACTGAATCTAAAGAAAAAAATATTTCTTTGCTAAGATTATTTTGATTATTTTTATTTCATTTTCCTTTAAATGAATACCTTCTAGATTGATGAATCCTACAAAAGATTAAAAAAAAACATCTAAAAATTAAAAATATATTTGACTAAATTTTTTACTTTTGCAATTATTTGCTCTTTTTTGAGTAGACCATTACTGAACCTTTATTAAGGAAATTTTATACATATGTGTTGCATTCAACAAATTCCAAAATATGGCAGAACTTTTTACATAAAGCTTCTTCATTAGTAGAGGGTAATTAAGGGTTGACTCTACAAGGAGTAGGTAATGGAAACTTATAATCTTATCATATAGATACATGGATGGAATTCAAGGTTAATGAATGAATGATACGTAGAAGTAGTGATATATGATGAATGGAATGAGTGGGTGGTGAAAATATTTTGTGTATACAAATATGTCTTATAGATTAAAATGATTAAATTTTTTATTTGAAATATATTCTCATTTTATAGATATTTGGGCATTGCAAGGAAATTTCTCTCATGAGATTCATATATGTATCAATTGTTTAGTCATAACACATTTACCACTGCTATGAAATAGATTTGTTTTGTTTAAAACCATATTTCATGATATTTATCACTTTTTTCATCTGTTCCATCTGATTAATTCTCATCATGGCCAATGACTACAAAAGGGCATTATGTCATCATGAATTGCAAGGCTACAATGGACAAACACTAATCTAGTTCTTTAGTTTCAAATTCCAGAGACACTTGGAGTTGGGGTAAAAATTGTAATTGAAATGCGAATTAATGTGATGGAAAGCAAAGATACGTGGTGGTTTTGAAAAACCTCTAAATTGAATTTCCCATTACTTCAGAGTGCATGTAGTTGTGGCCATGGTTCTTTATCCAAAAATGGAGAGAGAGCTTTACAAATATTTCAGGGGTACTTGTAAAAATCATATTGAATCCACTCCTGCTTTGTGAAGCCCCAGGGACTTTGTGATACACTAAGTTTGTTTGCGTAATTCTACCTTTCCTACACTGTCTTCCTTATATATTTCTCTCATACTTTTCTCTACGCATAACTTTGTCTTCCCTTACGATATTTAGTTTCCTATATTATCTCTATAACTAATTTTTTCCACCTTCTTGTCTCACCATTTTATTTTATCTCTATCTATATCTATATCCCTTTTTTATTTCATATGTATGATCAGTCCGTAATAACCAGTTAAAATGCATAACTTCTTAATGTATGTCTTGTGGAGATGATCTTGTTCCTCATTATCTATCTTTATTTTATAGAGACATGATGAATATGAATATTAATGCATAATCTTATTTTTACGATAGTTTAAACTATAGATTTGAGTTCATAAGTATGGAATCATTGCTGCTAGTGCGCCCCTGCCGGTGAATTTTTTCACACAGTCTTCATGCACTGATGTGAGTGCCAGCTCATGCTCTATCCTTGATGCTGACATGTGTTGTGTATAGACTCTGAGCGCATACACAATGATGAGCTCATGTATTGTTTCAGCTTCAACATGTATCTGACACATTGTAGACGTGTTGATCTGTATAGTGCCATGGCCATCAATAGGTGTGGGAGGCTGGCACATGTCAAATGTGTGAACCGTGATCAATTGCAGTTTCTTGTGCATGTCAACTGTACGGTGTTGTGTTTAGGTTGTGGTTATACGCACAAACATGGATTTGAGGAGTTGGCATGAGTGCATGTTCATGTAGTATCCTAGTGCCATCATCTGTTGCACACAAAATGGATGCATACTTGTAGGTTTTGTTTATTATTGCACATGGGGGATCACATGTCGGATCTAACGCATCTTCAATGTTGGTTAACATAAGAGCTCAAGGAAAAATCTTCCATGGTTCACGCTTGCAAAGAGGGATGCATTGTATTCATGCAGTGGCTTGAGTTTGATGCTGGCATCCACCCACAGTGTGCATAGTGTTTTTCACCGGTGTTACATGTTCCTATGTTGCTAATAAATCTTTTTTAATGAGCTCATAGAGAGATGAAGAACGAGGAGATATCATGAGGAATATCTGGATCTATAAAAAATGAAGCTCATCAAGAAAAAAAAGAAATCATAAATGTTAGAAGGTTTAAGAAACATCACGTAGATAACATTGTCACACCAAGCACGAAGTAATCTAACCTCCTCATGGCCAAATTTTCTTTCCGACATCATGAGGGAGTTTATCATGTGTGGTCTAGCATTAGATGGATATATTTATAGTAAGAGGTGCACTTGACATCTTTAATGCTTCATAGTCATGTTTTTAGGTTCACAAGGTGACTTATCAATCCAAGGAAACTTAGGGCCACTACTAAGGGACTCGCTATGAATTGACTTTGGGGGTCTGATAGCACACAAATTATTGGAGTAATACAATGCAATTTACATTCTTTCTGTATTAAATTAATTATATATGCCCTGTATAAAACTTAAAATGTTTAACTATATAATTTAAAGTGATATTACAATGTTATGGATTTATTTGTATGTTCATAATTGTTTTGACATCATATTGTTAAAGAAATTAAGTTTATGTATCGGATTATTGTTTATGAAATTTTAGAAGCTATATGGAGATATTACTGTTTTAAATTAGTATATGTATTTATTATATTTAATGACTTATAATTTTTTTAGAGTAATGTTTTTTCTCTTATTTTCCAACCTTGCCATGTGGCACCATACAATCTGATCAAATGGGGACCAACCATAACGCTCACCAATAACTAGGACAGCTAATCATTTTAAAAGGGGCCATAACAATCAATGATTGGCTCACTGTATTTTTTTAATCTGTAGGATAACCTGGACCAAATAAAGACAAGGTGGGATTGATATTGCATTATTTGTTCAGGTCGACACAAAGAAAGCAATCATTATTTGTATGTCTTTTAAATGAAAAAGTGAAAAAGGTGGCACAGTAACTTGTTATCATATATTGGCAAAACTATATTGATGTAGCACATCAACATATGCCGTCACATCATACAATAATTATGATATTTCTGTCTTATCTTGCGATAATGTCATGTAATGAAACATTATGTTGACTTCTTCTTTATGCAAGACATATGGTCCTCTATGAGTTGTTGATTGCAGAAGCCAAGAAGATTGCAAAAATATTAAGAAAATGATATCTAGAGATTCCCAACTGTCCATGAAAAACAAGGAAAGCAACAGTGCCACTGACGAGGACAGAAAAAGCATAATCAAACAAACAACTTAAAGTTATCTTACTTCAAAGTTTGATATCTAACAATCCGTAAGGTTCTTATGTATCATGGTCCTTCTTGGTGTCATGGGTGTTTGAGAATATGATACATATAAGAGGGGGATCTTCACTTTACTAAAAAAATGTGATGATCTTGTTAGAAGTTAAGGATCTATGGTACTGTCCTTGACTTATTTCCTCTCATCATCACACCTTGCCATCACATTACATCTTTACACCTTTTGATCATCTCTTACACCATTCACATCACCATTCCTTTGTCATCTTTTCATCTTCCCACATATGGAAATTATTAGTCCTTACTCTCTTATCTTGTTTCATCATCCGATTATTTCTCTACCTCATATTTGCGCTTGTAATATTGTTCATATCACTATCTCCTCTATCCTATAATCATCTTAATCTCATTAATAATTATCACATCCTCACCTCACATTTCCCCCCATTTCTCTACCTCATATTTTGTACATATCTTTGCTCAACTTAATAATCACTATTGAAAGAATAATATTTACTTTATACTTTTGTCTACATGAATGTACCCATCATTTTCTTGATTTATTTATCTGGGTACATGTTTAGATTTTTATTGATTAAACTCAAAAACACCATGATGTATTTAAACACTAATATTGAGTTTATCACCCATATTCTTTGGCCATCATTCATCCCGAAAGACTCAAATTCCTTCATTAATATCATAGACTAGTTCTTTTGACCCTGGATGTACCTTCATGGATTCTAAATAGTATATTCCACATCTCTTTAGTGGTTATAGAAGATAAGATATTTCTATGCTCAGAAGGGCACATGCAACATTAAATTATTTTCATGGCCTTAGAGTTAAGACAGAATGTATTTTCATCAGCATTCTCACTATTCACGCTAAGGCCTTCACTAGCAATATTCAAGACTTAAATACTATTCTCCATTAGGAACATTATCATCCTATTTTCTAATATTAGAAGTTTTTGCCATAAAAAAAAGCTTGGAAACTAGTTTCCCTAGCCATAGAGTTTTCTCCAGATACTAGTTATAGTCTTAAAGTTTAGTTTGGCTCTGATACCTCTTATTGGTTTAAAGTGGCTAGGTTATGCCTATGGGGGTTGGATTTGTCTTTTGACCTTATATCTATCTGATTTATCCTAGCTATCTGATTTTATACCTATCTAGTTTGGTGGGCTTGTGAAAGGTTGACACGATGGGTACATATCCCGAGTCTAGTACCCCGCAATCAAAATCACTTGGTAATACGGCTACATGGATTTTAAAAATGGAAACAGTTGGTGATCAACTTTTGGTCCTTGACCTCTATACCCATGTCAGATCCATGCCTCTTCCACTACATCATCCTTAACCACATGAATCTTCCTCGTTTGTCCCACTACGCCTAGTCCAGAAATCCTTTACAACTTTAAAATTAAAATAATGATGTAAGACCAAATATGATACAATAAACAATCAAAGTTTTATGAAAATATCGTTTATCTCTTATACCAGAAAATCAACCATTTGTCCTCTAAAATGACCAAATACAATCTTTTAGACTTGGCCTCTTAAATGCTTTTTCAGAAAAGTCCAATAAAATGTATCTGATAAGACTTGTTTTATCAGCCTTAGATGCTTCTCTAAATTTTCCAAGAGATATTTTAAGTTAGGATCTGCTATGCTTCTCTAAATTAATCTAATAAAATAAGTTCACTAATATTTTCGGATCCGACCGCTTAGATGAGTGATAAACTCAAATTTAGGGGATTTAATTGGTCGTTAATAATTGAGATGATTCAAAAAACTATTTTTAACCATACTTAAGAATATTTAGTTAATGATGAGTACAGATTGCCTACACAGGGAATGGTGATTAAGGATTTAATTTTCTTATTATAGTTAGTATCAGTACGCGAAGAGATAAATACAAGAAGAGAATAGGCGAGATAGTGATATCGAGGAAATATAAGTAGAAGTACATTAAGTGTTATGAGAATAAGGTAGAGGGCATGACAGATACGATAGTGATTGAATGCATGAACAGTATGATGGCAAAGATAGAGATGAGAAAATGGGGACGTAGGTAAGCGAAATGATAAATGAAAAGATGATAACAACTATAATTATGATAAGAATGATGTCGGGAGATAATTATGATAAGCACGTAACGTACGGGCTCGACCCGTATCTGGGAATTCACTCAAATCGTAGTTTTCTTTATAATTTTCTCTCACCTTAACTAACTCGAGCGTGGTGGAGTGCAGCCAAAAATATATTGAAGAAAGTAATATAACGGACGAGCTAGGGAACGATGTACATCGTGAGTAGTGGCATTCATCTTTGTCAATGTTGGGCCGATGAGGGCAGATAAGTGAATGTGTAATGTTGGTAAAAGGGCACGGCGATGCTCGACTGGCGACGGTGTTGTGGCGTAGGAGCAATAGATGGAGGACGAAGGCGTGGAGGAAATACAGAATTGGTCGACAACTGTGGGGCTCAGACAGACAGCAGAATCTGGAGGAGAACCCTCAAGAGGATCTTCACGTGCAGAATCTAAAAGCAAACACAAACAGGGATCAATGGCTCATCGGTGGGTGTAGTCTTGTGCAATGGCCAGTGGGAGTTGAAACGGTGCGTGATTCATGGAGGTCCCGCAGGAGGGGTATGAGCGTGAGTGGCACGCGGGGTAGGCAACTCCGGCCGCATTGGAACAATTCTGGGATCCATTGTGAGAATGTCCGACCGTCTGACAAGTAAGCGACTAGACAAAATTTCACACCATTGATCAAGAAATATTGCTTTGACAGTGGATTCTTCAAGTTGTTGCGATGTCGTTTGGTCGAGGAGATGTGTGTCTGCACAACAGACGCTGGCCGACCATAGGAACCACAAGGGCTAATCAACGTGGCAAAGGGACCTTCTTTTCATCAAGGGCACCAGGTCTTATAGGGGTTGGACCTAACCTGGTGCAGATCGAGAATCCATCCATGGTCCACACTTCCAAGATGTATTGGAGAGGCGCTCGGCCATGAAATTGCGATACTGGGAGTTATGGTGTTTTGGTTGTCGGTAAGGGTTGACTAGATCGTAACCATTGTCATGTAAATATGGATTGATCAAGCCAAGGAGCCATCGCAAACAGCGCCCTGAGACACGTCGGGTAGTCATTTATCTGCTGGGTCGGCGTAAGGTGATGCTGCAGTTCATTTGGCTGTCGAATTTGTGAAGTCGCGTGGCCACATTGTGGAAGTCAGGAAGTCGTGTGTCCTACTTCCACCCAGGCTTCTCCGTTCACCCTCTTTCTCTTCTCCTTCCTCACTTTCTTCTTCATCCTCTCTTCTTCTTGAACGTGAGATCTGAAAATGAAAATAACTGCTACACACTTCCAGATCTGACGAATGTGGTGCCCATCATGGCCTTATATAGGGCCATGATGGGCACCAAGGGGAAGTCCAATGAATCCAACAAGGGGAAGTCCAATAATAGACCCCCTATTACAACACAAATAAAGAAAATAAGAGATTAAACACGTGAAAAAAACAATACGACAGAAATGAAAACACGATGATATAGATGCCTCGTGTACTTGAAGGGGTTCAAGATTCCTTCCATTTGTATCCCAAACTCACCATTATATTTACGTAAGTCCTGTTTATCAAATAAAACTCCAAGAAGGTGTGGGAAATTCACTCGACTCTAAAGAGTCAAATTGGGGTTATCCTCAAAACATTAATAAAATATATAAAATAGAAATTAGGAAAATAAATCATAAATCTGTCATTTTATCCTTAAATGGTGAACAATGCTAGTGCAAATCTAAAAGTATTTGGAAAAAATTAAGTATAAAAGCATAATTTTACTAATCTAATTTGATGTTATTAAATACCCCCAACTAAATCACTTTTTGTCTGTTAACAATGTCCATAATGTTTGTCTTGAGTTTTTAATCATCCTTGAAAAGAAAGAGAGAGAGAGGGTGAAGTGTTAGAAATATGAATCACTTATCATTATATGATACCTTTGTCGACAATTTGGACATAAACCTATAAAGGACATGTAAGTCAACCCCCTTGTGTCTTGGAAAGAGCTGATAAGGATGAGAAAGGGAATCTTCTTTTATCCAGGTATGATGCTATAGATAACAGTGACCTTAAAGTTCTCAACGAATTGGTGGCCCTATTTCTCTGAATGTTATGGACACTCTATCTCTCAATAGGTTGCTACTTGGTGCTAGATACCTTCGATATATTTATCCTAAAGTAATTGGAGACAGCATACTTTTCGCCTCCTATCGAGCACAAAATGTCAAGTGGCTGCGAAGGAAGTGAGGTGGCGAGAATATTGTTCTATATTGTGTGTATAGGTAAAGAGAGAAGAAAAGGACGGATGGCTTGAAAAAAAGGGTAAACGTAAGACAAATGATAACATGTGTAGAAGGAAATATTACTTAGTTTTAATCCCAAGATTTTAGACGAAAGTGGGGAGGTAGAAAAAACATTGAGGAAAATGATCGGAATACTTCTAACCAGAGCCGGATGGATAGTTCATCATAAGCAAGTAAAGTTTAAGTATTAAAACCCCAGTGATACTTTCTTTTAATACTTTTTTAAATATTTTTTATTTTTTTCAATATTTTTTTTTGAAAGGGGTACCTAAAAACTAAACAGCTAAAGAAACACCCGAAGTCATAAGATTGAGGAAAATGATCGAATATTTCTCACCAGAACTGGATGCATAGTTCATCATGAGCGAGTAAAGTTTTAGTATTAAAACCCAGTGATACTTTTTTTAATAATTTTTAAAGATTTTTATTATTTTTTATAATAAATTTATTTTTTAGAGGGTTACATAAAAAACTGAACTGCCATAGACACTCATAAAATCATAAGATAGAGGAAAATGATCAGAATACTTCTCACTAGAACTGGATGGATAGTTCATCATGAGCGAGTAAAGTTTCAGTATTAAAACACCAGAGCTACTTTTAAAATATTTTTCAAAGATTTTTTTTCTTTTTTTAATAATTATTTTTGAAAGGAATACCTAGAAACTGAACTGCTAAAGACACTCCCAAAGTCATAAGATCGTGGAAAATGATCAGAATACTTCTCACCAGAACTGGATGGATAGTTCATCTTCAGTGAGTAAAGTTTAAGTATTAAAATCCAGTGATACTTTTTTTAATACTTTTTAAGATTTGTTTTCTATTTTTTTAATAAAATTATTTTTGAAAGGGTTACACAAAAGACTGAACTGCTAAAGACACTCCCAAAGTCATAAGATTGAGGAAAATGATCATAATACTTCATACCAGAATTTGATGGATAGTTCATCATAAACGAGTAAAGTTTCAGTATTAAAATCTCTGTGATACTTGTTTTATATTCTTTAATATATTTTGAAGATTTTTTTATTTTTTTATAATTCTTTTTAAAGGGGTACCTAAAAAACGGAACTACTAAAGACACTCCCGAAGTCATAAGATTGAGGAAAATGACCAGAATACTTCTCACCAGAACTGGATGGATAGTTCATCATGAGCGAGTAAAGTTTCAGTATTAAAACCCAGTGATACGTTTTTTTAATACTTTTTAAAGATTTTTTTCTTTTTTTTAATAAATTTATTTTTGAAAGGGTTACGTAAAAAACTGAACTGCTAAAGACACTCCCAAAGTCATAACATTCAGGAAAATGACCAGAATACTTCTTACCAGAATTGGATGGATAGTTCATCATAAGCGAGTAAAGTTTCAGTATTAAAACACTAGTGATACTTTTTTTTCGAAAAAATTTAAAGATTTTTTTCTTTTTTTGATAATTTTTCTTGAAAGGAGTACATAAAAAAGTGAACTGCTAAAGACACTTCCAAAATCATAAGATTAGGGAAAATGATCAGAATACTTCTCACCAGAACTGGATGGATAGTTCATCACGAGTGAGTAGAGTTTCAGTACTTGATTTTCATATTTTTCAAAGATTGTTTTTTTTTTTTAAGAAATATTTTTTTGAAAGGGGTACATAAAAAACTAAACTCTTTAAGACACTCCCGAAGTCATAAGTGAATCCATGTAATTTACGCACGACTATTAAACATATATTCCTATTGAGAATGTAGTGTCCAAGAAGAAAAATTAGAGAGACGAATGAGATTGAGAAGATGAAGAGTGAAATTAGATAGGGGGATAACACGAAAACAATATCACAAGGATGTCTCAAAGGGGATGATAAATGGACTTGGGAGAAAGCATATCATTAGTTTTAGGAAAAAGGTTTCAAGTGCATTCCTATAGGTAATAAAATCATATGGGGGATGGTTTTAGGTAGGCTAGGATATTGGTGAAGATGATATAAATAAAGGTTTCAAAGTTATATTTTGGTGGATCAAGAAAAAGGGATTTTGTGCTCAGGAATTGAATCAGTACCAACCCCTTCCCTACTCAAGATTCTATTTCATGAATGAACTAGACACTCAAAGTAGCTATGTCTATCTATGACATGAGGTGGAGGTGTTCCTATACTACTTTCACTCACTCTCATTACTCAAACCCATAGAATTTCTACCCTTCGATTTTTCAACCCCCCAACTCAGTCCACTAGTTATCCTTACTATTTAGAAAGTATCATACATGCTGCCTAAAATCAATGTTGGTATCATTGTGAAAAGCTCATGATGCACTCAAGGAGTTTAAATTATCAACTCACTCTTTTTGGATCAAGGATGGAATGAATTTCTCAAGATGGGGTTCTTAACAACTATCTTTTTTTAGCAAAAGAAATTCCTCCCAACTAAAAATGATGCATGAATAAAATTACTTTTTAAAAAAATAAATATCATATGAATTTCACTACCAACTTGAATATATGCATGGTCCCTAATGTCCCAATAAATAAAATTATCTTAAGCATGTATATTGACGGAAAATCTTCTTCTTCATCCAACCTTTACTTTGTAGTCGTGGATCCTAGTGCATTACAGGTTCTATGAGTTTAATATCTGAAAAACAAAACAAACAGAAACACCACTAAATATAGTGAAATGAAAGTAAATGGGAGAATAACTAAGTTAAGTTATAAAGACTTGCTAAGTGATCATTTGGATTCTTCAAGATGTTATTCAAGGTGGATGAAGATCGGATTATGAAGCGATTCAACTTCTAGATAGAGAATCAGTCTTTGTCCATTTACTGTAAAATCCTGTCCTGTCTTGGGATTCATAGTCATCACAGCTCCACTTTCAAACACTTTAGTAACAATGAATGGTTCATCCCATTTAGATTTTGATTTACCAGGAAATAATTTTAACCTGGAATTTAAAAGCCATACCTTTTGATTTTCTTCAAAATTTCTTTTTCTAAAGCTCTTATCATGGAAGGCCTTCATCCTTTCTTTATATATCTGTGAATTTTCATAGTCTTCATTTCTGATTTCGTGTAATTCATGGAGTTGGAGCAAACAAGTTTTCCTGCATCATCTAGAGAAACATTTAGCCTTTTAATAGCCCAATATGCTTTATACTCCTACTTTGCAGGTAAATGACATGGTATGCCATAAATTAATCTAAAAGGAGACATACCCAAAGGAGTTTTATAAGCTATTCTGTATGCCCATAAAGCTTCATCTAACTTTTTTGACCAATATTTACCATCCGGTCTCACTACCTTTTTAAGTATTTTCTTAATTTCTCTATTGCAAAGCTCGTCCTATCCATTTGATTGGGGATGGTAGGGTGTAGTGACTCTGTGTTTCACACCAAATCTATTTAAGAAGGCTCTAAATTGAAAGTTAGTAAAATGAGTTCTACCATCACAACTAATAGCTCTAGGAAAACCAAACAGGGTAAAAATATGTTTGTCGACAAATTTTTTTACCACGCTGCTATCATTTGTCCGAGTAGCTATAGCTTCTACCCATTTAGAAACATAGTCAACATCCACCAAAATATACTCAAATGTATGAGTTAGGGAATGGCCCCATAAATTCAATTTCCCATAAATAAAGATTTTCAACTTCTATGATGGGCTTTAAGGGCATGTGATCTTTCTTATTCAAGTTTAAAGATGCATGACAAGATAGGCATTTAAGATAAAAGTCTTAGGCATCTTCAAATAACATAGGCCAATAAAAATCACTTTCTAATACCTTATGGGATGTTACCTTTGCTAAATAATGACCACCTGCTGGCTGTGAATGACAGAAGTCTAAGATATTATTTTACTCTTGCTCTGGATCACATCTCCTTAAAATTTGGTCCACTCCATGGTAAAAAAGTTCAGGTACCTCCCAAAAGTAGAAACGGCAATCCTTAAGGAACTCCTTCTGATTGGATGTCCGCTCTTGAGGCATCTTATCTGTCACAAGGAAATTCACAATATGTGCATACCATTTTCTTACCGTTAATGGTTAGTAACTGCTCATCGGGAAATGCATTTCAAATAGGGGAAATTATTTACACTAATTCTAGAAAAATAATTAGCGACAACATTCTCGCATCCTTTTTTATCTATAATTTCAATATCAAACTCTTGCATTATAATATCCAAGTAATTAGTCTTGGTTTATCCTCCTTTTTAAGTAAAAATTTTGAAGTAGCATGATCTGAAAAAACTATAACCTGACTACGGAGCAAATACGATCTAAATTTTTTGGGTGCCCCAAAAAAATAGCTATTAATTACTTTTCTGTAGTGGAGTAACTGACCTGAGCCTCTTGTAAGGTCTTACTAGCATAGTATATGGCAACTGGCTTCAAGAGTGCTCCCACTGCAAAATCGAACGCATCACACATTAGTTCAAATGGTAGGCTTCAATCTGGACTTTGAAGAACAGGTGATTGTATGAGTGCATTCTTAATACTATTGAAAGCAATCTTAAACTTTCATCAATTATAAAATCTACATCTTTGGACAAGAGATTAGTCAAATGTTTAGAAATCTTAGCAAAGTCTTGAATGAATCTCCTGTAGAAGCCTGCGTGGCCAAGGAATCCTCTAAGTTGCTTTAGATTGGTGGGTAGAGGTAGATTCTTGATTACTTCTATCTTTGCCTTGTTTACCTCCAGCCCATCCTTGCTGACCTGAGGTCCCAAAACTATCCCTTCCTGCACCATGAAATAAGATTTTTCCCAGCTCAGTACCAAATTATTTTGAATGCAAATTTGTAGTACTTTAGAAAGGTTAGATAAGCACATCTCAAAAGGAATTCCATAAAATGAAAAATCTTCAGGACACTCGCCTAGTAAGTCAGAAAACATGGGATTCACACATCTTTCAAATGTGGCAGGAGCATTACATAATCCAAATGACATTTGTCTAAAGGCATAGGTTTCTATAGTGTATGCATACTCTCCATCTTGAAACTACCCGTGTTTGAACCTCTTCCCCTCTATAATTTTTTTAAAATGTGATTCTAGACTTCTTGGGTACCATGTGCACTAGACTAACCCAAGAACTATCTGAAATAGCATAAATGATATCAGCTTGCAACCATTTAAGAATTTATGCTTTTAAAACTTCTATCATGTGAGGGTTTAACCTCCTTTGACTACCTTTAGATGGCCTGGACTTTTCTTCAACAAAAATCCTATGTTGGCATATATAAGATGGAATTCCTTCAAGTTCATCAAATGTCTATACTATTGCTTATTTATTATTCTCCAACACATCCATTAAATCTTGTTCCTGTTTATTGGTTATGTTAGCTGAAATAATGACAGGTAAAGTTTCATTAGGACGTAGAAAAGCATATTTAAGCAAAGAAGGTAAAGGTTTTAGTTAAGGGTTTTGGTTGGAAGAAAGTTGAGAAAGCTCAGAGATAATGCTCTCTTCATCACTTTCTATAAAATCAAGAACATTTACATTAAACTCATCACTATCTCCAACAAAGTCGCATAAGTGAAGTTCCTCTTGGTAAACATGAGAATACTTCATAAGTCTAGCTATATTGACATCTAGTTTTTCATTCCCCACTTCAAGTTCAAAAATTCTATTATTCCAATCTTTTGTAGCTTTGGTTGTGGCAAGGAAATGTCGACCCAAAATGATTGGAGAATGACTCACATTTTGAGTCTCCTTTGTATCTGCCACAATAAAGTCTACAGGAAACCTGCAATTCTCAACCTTCACAATGATATCTTCTAACTTTCCATAAGGCTATCAAATAGATCCATCAGCAATCTGTAATTCTAAAAATATAGGTTCTAAGTCTCCAAAAAGGAATTTGTCATAAAGAGATTTAGGCATGATATTTACACTAGCACCTGAATCTATTAAGGATCTAGAAAACATCATGACTCCTATCTCACATGTAATGAAAGGAGCTCCTGGATATTGTGTTTTTTTGACAATCTGGTTCGGGAAGATAGAACTAACATTTTCAGACAATTTTACTACTTTATGTTTTCTATAAGGTGTGCACAATTCTTTCAAATATTTAGAAAAACTTGGAATAAATCTAATTGCATCTTCTAAAAGGTATGGTGATATTAGTCTCCTTAAAATACTCAATTAGGTGGTTATTATGGAAAAGAGGTTTTGAAATATTTAATGCATCAAGGAAAGGTATAGGAGGTTGGCTATCTTTTGGTTTGGACTCCACTTCGATGGTTTTACCTTTGGGATATTATACTTGCTTTTCATCTATCTCATCAGTTTCTGAACCTACACTATTTCTATAAGGCTCACAAAGTTCTTTTCCATTTCTTAGTTTAGTTATTCCCAAGATAGCCTTACAATTGAAACTAGAAGATGGCATGGAACATAATAATTCATCATTCACATAAAATAAAATTCCTCGGATTAATCAGAGGTTGAATAGGAAATTGACCTTTTTGGGAGTCTATTTCAACTCCCTTACCTCTCTGCATTTGATCCATGCTCTTTGTTAATTCTTGAAACCTTTCTTCGTATCGTTGAAGCTTCTCCAAGACCTTGACTTGTTGTTCCATCATTTCTTTTAAAATCCGTAATGTAGAAACATTAGAATTTAGATTAGTTAGTTTCTGAGGTAAAAATTGAGATTGAAAACGTGATTCAGATTGAGTTTGATGTTAAGAATACTGTGTCCTTGGCTGGAAGGAAGGTCTGATTCCACGGTTGTAATCAGAGCTGCCCTGATTTCCCCTTCCATTCCACTGGTTGAAGTTCATGGCATTCACTTCTTCCATTGCTTGGCACTCTACTTCAGAATGGTCATCATTAAAGCAAATAGGGCAAGAAGAATTATGCATTGTAAGTTTGAAGTAAATTCTTTTGTAACATTTCTGTTATCTTTACCAACTATTGACTAAATTCTCTATTTTCCCTATTTCTAACATCATTCTAAATTTCCTGTTCCATACCCTTCTCATTCAGTACTCCTCATTTTGGACCAGAAACCCTACCATTTATTTTAAGTCCAATGTTATGCACATCATATTCAGCCAATTTTTCTATCATTTTAAATAATTGGTTATCATATGTACCCAAAAACACACCCCCAGCAAAAATATCATGTTTATTTCTTGATTTCTCATTTAAACCTTCATAAAATATTTGAGCTAACTGATAATCTTCATATCCATAATGATGGCACTTTCTCAGTGAATCTTTGAATCGTTCCCAAGTTTTGCTAAATGACTCATCACCCTACATGAAATCAAGAATGGCTTGTTTCAAACTATGAGTTTTGGACCTAGAATAAAATATCTTCAAAATTTTTTTTTCAATTTCATCCCATGATTCAAATGTGACACCCAAATTCCTGAATCATTCCTTTGCTCTATCCTTCAAGGTTAGCGGAAAATATTTCATCATCATAACTTCATTTGAAATCCCTGGAAGTTGAAATAAAATTCATCTAAAAAAGCATATGGGTCTTTTGAAGGTAAACCATGAAAATATTTTAAGGAATTTACAAATGCATTATCCACTTTAAATAGTACATTATCCACTAAGGGTGCATGCACTGAAGTTATTTTTTGTTTCTAATTGGCTCATAGTGCTCTTTTAATCATCTATTCCTTTCAAAAATTTTCCTTTCTCCCTGCTCACTAATGTCAGCCATCATTTCCTGAGTATGCTGCTTGAAAATAAAGGTTTTATTTTTTAACTCAAGAGATGTCAATTCAGGCTTTTTATATCTTGTACCATTCATAAACAACAAACAATATAAGGTTAAACTGAAAGTAAATATGGATAACTCTGAATTCCACCTCTGATTTCAGTTCTATAGTTAATAAATTTTCAGAAAATATTTTAACTGAAAAATAAATTTACTAACTCAATGACACCTGCTCCCCGCCAACAGCGCTAGTTGATAAACCAGAATTTGGGTTAAATAAGTTGTTCAAGTATCTGATTTATGCAACAATATTTATAAACTTTTCCTTTAGAATATGGTGAATAAGGGTCGAATCCTCAAGGAGAAATTAATGAGAGGGTAAATTGTAACTCAAATATATCTTGAAATACCTTCTTTTGGTGGACATATATTTTTAGATTTTAAAATATTTTGTAAAGAGAAAATCAACTAAATGATAGAAAAGTTATCAAAACTATTTTAAATAAATAAAATGAGTATTTATATTGTTTATTATAAATTCTAATGATTTATTATGTTTTTTTCAAATTTTTATAGGGCAAGAAAAACTTTCAAGATAAATAGAACCTTAGGCCGCATTTTGCGCGTTGAAATTGCGGCAGAAAGGTGTAGTGGACAAAAAACATTATAACATTTGCTACAGGAGGAATTTTTGAGTGCCGTTTGATGCGTTGGAAATCTTGAAGTCTAGGCTATCGTATAAAATGTTTATCTAGAAAAAATGGTGAGAAAACACAAATCAAAACTTTAGGAGATCACAGAAACCTTGTTGTCACGTCCCCCAAGGGCAAAATGGTGCTCCTTCACCAAGAATCTTGATCGCCCCTGAACGTTCTCTCCCACACTCTTGTAGACCAAGAATGGATCAATGAAATCTGATGAATAGGCCTCCAACAACAAGTTGGGAAAAGAAAATCCAAGATGAGATATAAAGAGAGGGGAGAAGAGACCTAACTCTCCCAGCCATTGGATTTACTTCCAAAAGATAGGAGGGCTAGGATTTCTTAATTTCCAGCCTGGACCGACGTGCCCTCATTAAAATTCAAATTGTGGGTTAGTTCCACAATTATGCCTATAGTTGACCCGGTATTTAAGGAGGTTTGAATGGACTTCTAGAATGTGCTTCTTGTGTATTGGGCCTCCTCTCATTATCCATTTGACTTCTAATTTCCTCCCATTTGTATCTCGAATTCGCCATTATATTTACCTAAGTCCTGTTTATCAAATAAAACTCCAAGAATATGTGAGAAATCCACTCGACTCTAAAGAGTCAAAGTGGGGTTAGTCTCAAAAATCAATAAAATATAGAAAATAGAACTTAGGAAAATAAATCATAAATCTCTCATTTTATCCTTAAATGGTGAACAATGTTAGTGCAAATCAAAAATATTTGGAAAAAATTAATTATAAAAGCATAATTTTACTAATCTAACTTGACGTTATCAATGGACAACGAGTTGATCAAATTTAGACCAAGAATGAAACTTTAGCATTGATCCAGTGTAAACGAAAATTTTGACTTCCATTTGTAAATCCGTCAAAATCAGTTATTGACTTTTTGTGTCGATGACGAACAAATTTAGACTAAGAATGAAATTTCAGCATTTCTTCAAAGTGAGGGAAGAATTGGACTTTCATTTTTAAATCCATCAAAATCAGTTGTTTACTTTATGTGAATGACCCGCAATCTTGAATATCCCTATTTTTTATGAATTTCAAAATCTCAACACAAGCATCTAACTTTATCGATGGTGTGTGAGTGAATATATTTCACACACTTTTTGAAACAAGTCATAAGACAATTTAGGTTTTCTCAAAATCTATCATCCCCTAGAAGATATTCTTCCCCCACGTGCGAGCAAATTGGGATAAAGATGGAAAATTTTAGTTTTTTGGGAAATTTGATACAAGAATCTGGAGTCATTTAAAGACATCAGAAACACATGATTTAATTGAGTGAACTTCTTGGTTGTATTAGATCGTAATGAAACTGGTCTTGGATTGGTTACTATCAAAAAATCATATTATAATAGCCACATTGATCATATTACATCTAGCCATGTTGTATTGATCATTGTAAGAATATCAGTACATTTTTTATCAATCTTATATTCTCTTGACCTGAGCATCATATTATTATTTATTAAGCCTGGATTTGTGCAGATAAAACCCTTGCTTACAGCCATACTCTGCATCAAATGCCTCAGGTAACAAATATATTTAATTGAAGCATGAACTGATTTTACAAAAGAACTGAGCTAATCATTCAACACCGTTTCGAGGGCACTAGTATAGATGAGTCTCAAAAGATAGAATTTCTTAATTTTCATTTGGGTTTTAGTTTTATTGTTACTTTCATTTTGACATGTCTGAATGAATCCTCATCTATGCGGGCTTTGATTAATATTGATTAAATCCTAATGACGAACATAGCTGATAGAGAAGGAACTAAATCGTTTTATAAAAAATAAATCTTTTTCTTATTTGCATCATTACTATATTTATGTTGACATTTGTTGCATTAATTATCTTATATTTTTTTTTCTCATTTATGAAAGACATGCCAATAAGACAAACTCAACATAAAAGAATTTTCACAGAGAGGTATGATGATTTAATTGATATTCCATGTTATTATCGTTGCATAGTTTCATGTTTTGTTAAATATCATATAATTTTAACATGTGTCCCTTCATGTTAATGGATAAAAGTGCCACAAACGAACTATGGAGCGTAATTTTTTATATGTGGATGTAAAATTTATTCTGTCGGTGTGTTCCTTTGCATGCCGATCTTATATAAAATTGTTTGAAATCTTCATTTCATCTAGGTATTTTTTCTGATGTTGGCAATTTCTCTTGATTACTAGTCACCACTATACAATCCAAGGGATTTCCTTGGCATGGCCTAACAAGCCATAAATGAAACTAATCTTTTATTTGTCTTCTGTTTCCTTTCCCTCTTCCCCTTCTGCTCTCTATGTTGCTTATGATCACAGGGCAGCACCTTATGGATTAGTTAAATGACAACCACTTCAGTGTCTATGAATTTTAACTGCTTTCCACTGTGAGTTCCTTTGATAATGATGATGAATTTTTTTTCCTAATGAGATTAAAAAATGAAAGGATGAGGTTTTTGATTTTCAAGGGATTGAAAATCTTTTGACCATTTGAATGACTGTTCCACTCAAAATTTGGGTAAAAATTACGTCGTTGAGAATTTGAGTCTAATCAACAAAATTAATAACCGATACTCGTAAATAGTTTAATTAGCTAGTGATGAGTGTAGGTTGTCTCCACGGGGAACGGAGATTAGAGAAAGTATGTTCTCAATTGGGTGAAGCAAAGATGAGAGGATTTATGTGTACGGTAGGTAATGCATGATGAGAGTAGATAATAAGATGATAAATGGCTTATTAGGGTTTGATTAATTTGGGATTAGGATAGATGAGAAATTAGAGCAAGAGGGGATTGTAACAATGGCTTGGTAATTGGCATAAATGTGAGATGTGTAATGAGATCGCCACGGTGTAGAGAGCACGTGAAATGAAGGTTAAGGTAAGGCTGGGTAGGGGATGGTGATGGAATGGATTGATGATGGTTATGGGTGAGGATGATAGATGGTGAAGATGGATAAACTAACAAAGTGTTTAAAGGCACTAGAGACACCAAGGAACACTTGAATGAATCTTCAAAACTTCAATTTATTTTAATCAGCCTCACAAGAAGAAGTGAGTTTAATGATGATTTTTACAAAGATTGGGGGCTCAATTTGTAGATCAAACCATATGGATGGATAGAGGACAAAAAGATGAAGTGCCCTTAAAATTTCATCTTGATCCATATTCTGGATCGTTGGATATCAAGCTTAGAAGTTGGATGATTTCTCTCTCCTCATCCTCATCACTGTCGTCATGTCATTCGGTTAGGGTTTGTCTCTTTTGGGCATGAAATGCAATGATTGTCTGAGATTTCTCCTCATCATCCATGATTAACGGCTCTCATTGTGCCATATGTCACCCGAGAAAAGGCAACAAAGAAATGATGATATTTTATTATTTAAATATACTATTTAATAGCTTTTGTCGCAACTGACGTGGTGCCATGTCACCGCATGCCATTTCATTGATTTCCCCTTCAAAACCAATAGAAATAAAATATGGATGCACCACATGTACACGTGTGCCCCACGTGTACATGGCGCTCTGTGGTATTGTCACGTTGTCTGTTGTCATTGTTGACTATTCCATGGAGAGACAAAGGAGAGAGAAATATTAATACTTTAATCATCTCTTTCTCGGACCATGGAAGACATTTATTGCTAAACAATACCTCCTTTTTCCTAATTGGTCCACATCACCTGCGCTAGGAAACTTCAGAAAAGCCCAAAATGTATTCTTAAATTCATATAAAATAAAAGCCCAAAAAATACAAATAAATATATATATTGACTTATCAAATCATATATTTCCAAATTTAATGTCAAAAAATTCCAAAAAAATCATATTCCAACTCAAAAAATTGTTTCTTTCAGAATATGCTGTCAGAAAAGTATCTAAAATAAATAAATATACAAAAGAATCAGGATATCAGTCTAAAAATATATTTAATCATTTTAAGCTTGATAGCATGCATATATGATTAAATCGATGCAGATAAACATGTCAATATGATTATATTAAGCTACTAAAATTGCATGTGATAAATGCCAACTTTTTTAATATACACCAAGGGGACATCAATAAAAGTTATGCATACTAATAACATGTATTTTTAGTACCTTATATGATTATATTTACATGTTTATCTGCATTAAATAACTTGTATTTTCATGTTATCAAGCTTAAAATGAGTAAATCTATTTTTAGAATGAATTTCTGAATTTTCTGCATTTGTTTGGAATTTTTCTAACCACATATTGTTAAAGGATATAAGTTTTGAGACCTAATATGATTTTTCTTGAATTGTTCGACATTAAATTTAGAAAGATATGAATTTTCTGAGTTGAATTATGTATATTTATATGTATTTTATGAGATTTTTTTGAATTAATATAAATTTTTAAATATTTTTGTATTGCGCCACCACGCGTCACCATTTGATTCATCGAACGGCGACAAATTAGAAACAATTTTAATGATTGACGAAAACCAATCATTACCTGAGTTAATCATTGGTATCAACCAATCATTTCATCATGCAATCATCGCTTCACGATTTGCGAAGCGATGATTGCCATTATGATAGATGAAAAACCGTATTTATTTTTCTCTGTGCAGCGTGATGTGGACAAATAGAAAAGATGGGGCCTTTTTTTAATAAGTGCTACGTGGATCGAGGAGAAAAAGATAAAAAAGGACTTTTTGATCTCTCTCTCTTTTGATTCTGATGGCAGTGACATGGCGCTCACGTGTCCACCAGTAGTTAGAAAAAAATCGGGGTGAATCTTCTCTCTCCTTTTATATTTGTTTTTATTTTGTCTTTTCTTTCTCCTAGGAGCACGTGGCATGGAAAATGACAAGTGCGCAGGGAAGATAGAGGTGCAGAATCCAGAGCGCCTTGACTTCTCAACGTGCACAAAAATCAACAACAATGACAAGGAGACAGAATTTCAAGGCCTAGGATTTCTTCAACTTCAAACGACCATAACTTTTGATCTACAACTTTGATTGAGCTGAAAGTTTCAGTGTTGCTTCATCTTTCCCTCCTCTTTCTATTCATACCTTCTTGATTGATCTATAAGTAGAGGCCTGGATCATTGTAAAATCCATCTTGAAGTTGCTTCCTACTTGTGTAGATTGATTGAAAGATAGTGAGTTTTGAGATCCATCAAGAGTGTTATTGGCGTCCTGGGTGTGTGGGAGAAGCATTGGTGAAGAGTGAGAGCTTACCGGCACTCATGAAATCACTGTGATCCTGGTGGAACATAAGGATCTAAGGTCAGTATATTTGCCTTACATTGTCTCTTTCCTGACGTCATAGTTAACGTAACAAGGTTTATCATCGTTCTTGCACTCTCATTTTACTCTATTTTCTCGCCTGTTTATCCTTGTCACCATAACATTCAAAATCCAATCACTATCATCATTCATACATCTTCCATCATCATATCCGCCACATGCATTTACTTGTTATTTTAAGTTAAACTAACATAACTTATGTATTTTTAATCCAAAACACTAGTTCACATCCTCAAATCTTGTTTTCATCAATCTTCCCATTGATCATCACTGGTATAAGAAAGTAATTCCTTAATCATCGTTCTCTATGGAGATGATCCGTACACATCACTAACTACATATTTTAAGTATGGTTAAATATATATTTTTATTGAATAATCTCAATCACCAACAACAAATTTTAACCCTGAAATTGAGATTATCACATATCACATGGTGATTGGTTCAAGCTCCACTGACAAGTAAGAACACTTTGAACATGGTTTAATCGATCACTTACTCATGAAGCCATGAGCGATAGATAATACTCAAAGAACGTTAGTTTTACCTTTTCAATTATCTTTTTAGTAAGTCAAGGGTAGAGGAATTCCTAAAGGGTGTATTCTCTTGGCACAATCCAATGTCGCCCTACAAGCCAAATAAGAAAGTTTGTGGAGCTTTTACTTATGGAGGACCTATCGACCACTTCAGGAAGCTGCCATATCGTTGTCATTCCCAGATTTTCTTCATTTTCATGTATCTATCATAGTTGAGGCCATGTAATGAACATTAATTAAGTTTATGAAATATGGATTACATAGATATGTAATAATGTAGCGAATGGGATATAGTCAGTTACTTTATGTGTACTACTTAACGCTATTTCTTTATGCTGTCCGGAGGTGATGATAACTGCTAACCAAGTTTTGGTGAACGTCTCTCGAGTTAAACTCTTGGAAAAAAGGTGAAGAAAGGATGACAGGAAGCTTAATATTGGTAAAGTGTGTCACCCTTGGCTTGCCAAATCTCCCTTAGAGTGACGATGCTTGACATCATTTGACTCAACCCGCAAAGTTTTCTTGTCTTCATTCACCATTGCCCTCACCTAGCGGACCCCCAAATGCTACAAGGATAAACTTGAAGGTTGTATACTTCATTAACACAAATACTAAAAAACATGCATATAATGTAAACTAAATAGGCTTTCAAGGATATTTTAATGCAAAATATTCCTCGAATCTATTTATTAAACAAGAGATTTGTTTGTTTTTATTCTCTATCTCCTAGGATTAACTTCACTGCAAGTTAAAGATGTCTGGAAATCAATATTCTTGATTTGAAATCCCACTAAAATGCTTCGGGATATTTCCTCCTTCTGGTGCCCATAACTTTTAAAACAGTGCATGGAAAATTTTGAATAAACTATTCACGTATCATGATAAAATGAAGAAGAAGCAGAAGTTTATTAGGTAATGTCTCTTTGAGTGAATTCCCACAAAATCATCTCACAAATTGGCTATTTCCTGAAATGTTTCTAATTTTTTCCCAATAATTTCTTCAATCTGGATGAAATGGCACAAATCTTATTATATTACCAATCATAAGATTACAAATAATTAATTTTTAATGAAATTTTTTCTTAGAAATCTCTAAAATGAGATCTTCAGACTAATAGGTTTTCTGACATAATATTTTATGAAACTATATTTAAATTGTATCAGTTCTTTATCAATTCAGGTATAAATAAATAAGGTCAGTAGGTAAATACATCTTGGCCATAACTTTTCCCTGGCCAAATAATATTTGATAAACATACATATCTGACCAATGATACAGGAGCTGGTTATCCAGATGTCCTAAAAGTCAATAGTCCTAACTTCATGATTTGGTTCATTGACCAGATCGTAAACATCACATAAATTTGGCCATATGACTCATGTGTGTGTTGCATAATTTGAACTACATGATATCAGTTATCTTCATACTCATAATTCCTTAAATGATTAAATATGTTTGATGAACTTGATGTTGAAATGACTTATATTATTCAGTTAACACAAAGATATTTTTCTAAAATACACAGCCATAATCTTCACAAAAATCCTTTTCCATTATAATTAGGTTAATATATTTTGCCATGAATTGGAAATTAATGACAACCTCAACTCAATATATGTTTTTTGTGTATTTATCTTAGATATTTGTGGACAGAAGTTATGTTCTTGGATTAGTCAAGTTCATACTAATCGTGAGTGTGGACAATGTGATGTCCAAATCCGAAAATCTGGATAACCAGTAGAGTGAAAAGAAGATTTAGATGTCAATTATTGAAGGGCAGTGACCTTGGAGATGGAGTGATTAGAAAAAGTGTAAAATCGCACTGCACCCCCATTATCTGAGTATCCAATCCTGGTTGTGCATATGTGGTAGCAGTCCAGCAAGCAAGTGCAACTATACGAGCGTAGGGTGTCCCGTAGGTGGCCTACAATGGTGTAGTGGATATGCGCTATTACAACTAATATTCAATGAAATGATTTCTATACTTATCTTATTTTATGTATGGTTACAAAAATGTGTAACCTTTGCTTTCAGAAATTTACCCAATGAAAATATATTAAATCACTTTCCTTGTCTGACTTCCCACATTCATTTTCAAATAACCGAAACTTGGTTTATTCTCATGCCATTTTTGAGAGGGTGTGATATCACCTACTGCTTTTATAGCAAAACTGTTATGAATATAAGCAGCAACTGCTACTGTTTCAGCTCAAAACTTAGTGGGAATATTATTTTGATGCATCATGCTCCTAGGAGCTTCACAAAGTGTCATGTTCTTCCTCTCAGAAACTCCATTTTCTTAGATTATTGATTAAGATTCATCTTCTGCATCAATTTATATCACTACTTTTAGTGCCAAATATGATTATTATGACGGATGCTATCCATTGTTTTATGATATTTTCATCATTATTATGCCATTTCACTATGACTTAATGGTTACAGTACTCTAAGTTTAATTACGTACTTAACTGATTTTTGACATTTTCTAGGTCAAATCATTTAAATTTAACAACATTTATCGAGTTTAATTCTTTCCATACATATGTGAAAGAACAAGGAAGCAAAGAGAAGAAGAAGAGTATGAAAGGAATTAAACTCAACTTCAAAATTTGTCCTAGTTTTAAGTTTAAGTCAAACTAGTGATTTTAGCATTATTTCTCCTAAATTATTTGTTTCAATTAAATGGATTTGAATAAGATGAAAATTGATAACTGATGGAGAACACATCATTTAAAAGGACCATACAGTTGGAAGGATATGAATTTTAATAATAACCTATACTTTTTTATCTGAATTAAATTTTTAGGCATAACATGCAAAATTTTTGGGATTAACCAAGGACGTGGGCCCGCACTAGCAAGTGATGTGATTGTGCGTATGTGGTAGCAGTCCAGCAAGCAAGTGCAACTATACTAGCCCAGGGTGGCCCTTAAGTGGCCTCTAATGGTGTAGTTGATATATGTTTAAACTAATATTCAATGAAACAATTTATATACTCCTGTTGAAAATAAAATATTTCCATACGCGATTGTAAATACTCACATATATACTCCTAGTGAAACGATTTATATACTCACATTTATGAAAAATGTGAGCCATCAGATGAAGATCTAATGGTCAAGGTTTGCTCAAGGAGGCAAGAAATGTGAACTTATGGCATGATTAAACAGCATCATCAGGACCTTTTAAAATCACTACATTAAATGGATAGCCGATATCTCTTACATTCATATGAGTGTATTTCAGTTATATTATCTCTTTGCCTAAAAAATACCTGATAAATCGTTGATTAATCAAGCTCATTGTCATATTTCTATGGTAAAACATATATTGATTTGTTTTTTTAACTTGTTGACTATCATCTTGATGTAAAATATCATCAATCAATCAAACGTTTAGGGGCAACAGTCACATACCTTCCAGAATAGTACAAAAGTGAAGAATGAGGTGATTACCGAGCTTTGAGCATGATTTCAGACCAAAATGTTTAGGGTTTTGAGTTTTCACTATGTACTCTTTGTATTTTTTGATTTATAATTAGCTGAATTTTTATTTGTACTAAAAAACTATGAAGGTTTTGATCAAACCATCATGGTGTTTGTAATAATCATGAAATGGTTTTGAAAGAAATTATCCTCTATCTCTATGAATAATATTGAAGTCACGTCCACATATATTTTTCATCCATATCTTTGAATTAAATAGACTTATTAAATACCTCAGTGTTTTCATTCTAATAGTAAAGCCATAACATTGTGCAATAATCAAGACTTCATAGGTCCACGTTCATCTGGATACACAAATTCCAAAGGTGGTGTTCCTCTCTACATGTAATGAGTTGAAAAACTGTATCTTCTTCTGCTTGCCATAGATCAAACCCTCACAAATATATTTTTAGTACCAGTACTAAAAATGTGATGCCCAGTACCAGCTTCCTTTTATTTAAAAACTCTAATGTATTCCAATTCAAATTACCAAGCCTTCTGTCCCATGATCATGTGTTACTTATGTTTTCATTAATTATTAGATGAGGGAGAAACATTTTATTTTCACAAGAAACATCTTATTACTAATACTTGTATCATAGATGAGTAAACTATCCTTCCTCCTGTTGTTCTAAACAGTACATGCATTGCATTTGAGATGAAAGTTTATACTTTTATCCATCAGTCACCATAAACTAAGTCAGTTATGATGATGATTTGGAACAAAATACCCATCTTACCTCTTATTATATCCTGAACTCTGAAACTAAGTTGCACTTTTTCTTTCAGCTTGCAGCGATTTCCATCACCCAACTTCACTTCTGCTGGTTATTCATCAAATTCAACACGCATATATCTATGGAGCATGTGATTGATGCAAGCTGAATCAAGAAAAATAAATATTCAAAATTAGAACATTTCTTCTAGTCATCATCTTCTCTTCTTTATTTCATTTTTTTGTCTTGCTCCAAGAAGGACCTTTGTTCCCACGTTTCTCTTCCGCACATGGTATCATACAACCAGAACTTTAATAGCACTATATTGGAGCTTGAAAGCACCACATGGTACACCAAAGGACCATATATTTTATATATTTTTTACTATAGCAACAAATATAACTGGACTTAAGACTCATTAGTATTCAGGCCAACAAATGCAAATATCTAAGATTATTTTATATATGGTTAGGCCTAAGCCGGTTGACTCTTTAACCCCACAAGTAAATATTACTAACATCCATGCAAGAGAATGAACATCCACAATCCAACGACCCAGCTCAAATCTTCTAAATCTAACCATAAACTGAATAAGATAAAAAATTAATAACCAGCACACTAAATTGGCACTCTGAATCGAAATAACTTTTAAATTGATGTAATGATAAAGAGATTTTTATCAGTAAAAATATACACATGTTATTGTTAGTCTATCCATCGTTGTATTAACTTATCTTTATTTACTATAAATTTGCCATCCATGCATTAATCATTTAAAATCTTCAATATAACCATTTATCCTCATTAAAATTCTACCTAATGCTTGAAGGCTATTCTCTTTATTCCATTTAGGAAATATTTTGAAATTAATGGGGCGATATAGAAAAAATATAAAGGGGTTTGTTGTAGGTGGACAGCTGAAGGGGGGTGGCGATGGTACTCAAGCCAGCCGCCTGCCAGCGAGCGCTCAATGTTCAAGCTGTCCAGCAGCTGGTGAGCACTGCTGCACAAGGAGACCAACTGCTGGCCCACTAAGCGCACAAGATAGGCTCCAAGAGGCCCAACAGCAGGCTCACAGACGTGAAGGAGAAGTCCATGCGTGCAATAGAGGGAAATCTTTTTTTTTAATTCATAATATTACATGAAAAATTTATAGTATAACTTTTCCTTAAAAAATACCGCTTTGGTATTGCAGCAAACTATCTCTTTTGGCCTCACATTGGGCCAGGCTGATGAGCATAAGATTGATCGCGGCCCAACGGGGCTCCAGCTGACTTGTCCTATAACCGAGTCATAACAGGCCTTCTTAAAGATGGTGATTTAATCTGAACCAACCAATCTTCTTAAAGAAGATGTTGATTTAATAGACATGAATGTTAAAAACTAATCTTTTGTAAACTTCGTATAGGTTGCAGGGCACTAATGTGGACGAGGGCCCACACGAACGAACAAATCACAATGTATAAGGATGATGAGGTAGTTGATATGGCAAGGGGGGGTTCATCAATTGAAATTGGGTCCATTGCTGCGATTTATTTGCAACCGTTGAACCTTTTTAAGGGAAGACTGAATAGCTGGGGGTCAATACCGTCTTTCTCCAACCCCCAGCCACTGTCCTCGTCAATCAGCCAGCGAAGGCTGCCAACATGGGGACCAAGGGCCAATCCAACGGCTCTCTTGGAGCCGTTGGATTAATCCTGACCCATTAAAGAGGGAATTTGAAGAATAAATGAGCCATCTCTTGTTGTGGGAAGAAAGCATATGGTGGAGGTCCCTCTCGGGCTTTGAAGCACACGGCGGCATTGTGACAGCTCTGGCGGAGTGCAAACATTTCTGGTTGGCTTTAACGGATATCAAAGGGAACTCAGATCTGCGCCAACATGGAGGAGAAGAGCGGGAGAGTCTGCAAACCAGAGTTTGTTGGCAACGACCTACACTACCACTCTTGCTCATCAAATCAGGGTGGATATGTTACTTCTTTCAGTTGATCTGTTGATAATCAGTAGTAGAATATTACAAGTTTGATTCAAATGTTTTCAATCATTCATCAAGTTTGATTTGATGAAAAGCCGATATCGTAATTTCATTCAAGCACTTCATTGAGCACCTACTATGCATTTGAAGGTATTACTCTGTTTACATAAGTTCATCTCAATTTATACTTACAAAATTTATATTAAAATATACTCAATTATATGTATAAATATAAAAATATATACATCTTATTTTGGTTTCTTTTGGGGATTCTGTCAAACATCTTTTGGGTGTCCACATAATTATCCATATTTCTTCGACTTTCTGCTATAAAAAAATATAAAAATATGAAAAATCATAAATACGTATATAGAGTCCTTATTACTGTTTGTAGTTTCTTAATTTGCCCTTAATCTCTTGCTCTTCCCACCTAGCTACTTAGTTATATTGTAAATTACACAATTCCTTCATCTCTCCTTATCTCTCATAAACTTAATCTTAAATTCTTAGCATATATAAATATTTCTGTATCTCTCTTATCCACACCTATTTAAACACACACTGTCCCTTATCTGTATAACTCTTATTTTAACACTTATTTCTACTTCATACCTCTTACTAAACTAAATACCTCTATAAACTAAAATTACTGATATCTTATTAATATAACCTCTTATTCCTTATCTAGCTCAAATATTAACACCATTATCCTTATAACCGACTCATATTCTTATATAGTTTACTAATATTTAAGTAAGTAATCTCCTTGCCTCTATTCATAGAAATTTTATTATTTTATATACATTATTAACTGTACAATTATTTCATTACTTATACTAACATTACTCATAACTCTTACTCCATCTCTCACTTCTTTATTATTTATATTATCTAGAAAAATGTATAAATAATCTATGATATTATCTCACATCTGGTTTTCTTATTCACCTAATATTCCCTCTACTTACTAACTAATTATTCCTTCTTAAGTTCACTGTCTTAAGGACCTTTAACTCAATTACTAAACACACTTCTAAAGGCCCGTCCCTGCAGAGATGACCTTTCGCTCACAATATGTATGTGTGAGTTTTATATATTTTACCAATTTTTTTGATTTAGGCTAATTAAAATTGCAGTGCCATTCAATATTGAGTGAGTATTATATCTATTTTGCCTTCACGATGCAAAAATACAACCACATAATGTTTACATTAAATTTCATCCAATATTTTTTAGTCTAGTGACAGTATCCCACTTTTTTACTATTGTCTATAATAGAAGACTCCTAAAATTTTGCAAAAAATAAATACTCATCCCCAAAATCTATTTATTTCATGCCACTTAAGCAGGAGGTGGTCACTATAAGTCTTCAGTATAATATAGACTTAACTCAAAAAATACTAATAACTATTGCAATGTTCAAAGAATAATTGGGATGCGTGAGAGTAATTTGGAAATGGTGGCGTATGATAATTTCTAGTTTAGAGAGCTCTGAAGCTAATAATTATCATCATGGTACAGTTGTAGGATTTTTTGTTGATGAAACAAATACTAATAACTCTCACATATATTTGATGGAATTTATGAGTCTACCTGTAGGTCCCATGGTAGTGTAATAAGCTCATGTCACACCTCAGATCTTCTCATATGGCAATAGAATGGCTCCAGAAAGCATGTGCCTCCCACTATGACATAAGAGTTATGGAATACCAAGTAAGTAACTCAAAAATAGGATGCTGGGGTCCACATTTGAGTCTCCTTTTATAGGGGACGGTTCATACTGTCTCTTTAACACATAAACCCTAGTGTGACATTATTTAACATGGAAAAGATGATAATACCCTTTCACAGGGTTAGCCAACACTCAACATCCAACAATCTCTCACTAGACATGATTCTCTTCCATTATACTAATTTTCGTAGTTCATATTTGGGAAGAATTAGAGCACATATTATATGACCATACTATTTTCTACATATAGGTGTCATAATGGTAACAGATTTAAGGCAGATGCCCCAACTATGCACCGAATACTTACATAATATTAAATATAAATAAGGAACATATTGGACCATGTCATATTTTATGACAATAATTTGAGTTTTATTGCAACAATTTGTTAAAAATAGATCATGATTATATAATTGATCAGAGATACAAAATGATATCACCTGAACACATCACTATATTGAGTGACAACTCTAACCTCCCAAATCAAGAAAAACTGGTCAGACCCATACTTAAGACATGTCCGGAACAGGAAGTGCCGTCGTAAGAAGGGTTCGTTAGAATTGGAGTCGTCTTTATGTGCTCAATAGAGATTGATCCATCTCTAATCCTCTCCCTTACAGCCTAAGAACTTTACTCCTGGTACTTATAAGCACTTGATCTCTTGTTGTTATTTAAGAACCTTACGCTAGCCTCACTGCCACAATACATTCATATGGGCTTCTTCTATAGGAATAAAACATCTCCAACATGTGGCAGTAAGCTCCGGAACCATATATCTTGAAAATATGTGTAGAAAAAAGTGGCATACTCAACTGAAAGTATAGATGTTGTGATCGTCTGTTGCTGGGTTCTGGCCCACAAGATAGTTCCCTAAGAAAGTACAAAAATATAATCAGTCTAAGCTCTTCTTGTATCCAAGCATGGGGTTAAGTCTGAGCCCAAGCATCTCATAACCTTGAGATATATGAAACCTCCAGAGTAGCTTTGGCATCTTCCAAGATACCTATTGACAAAAAACAGTCACATCGTGTACATATTTGGCCATAGTTGAGAAATCCAATAACTACAACATATGGTTTTTCATTCATAAAAAGTATTTCCTCATGAGAATGTGGGCCATCTAGCTTTCCTACTTTGTCACCCTTGGCGGTAGGGGCCTTTCCCAAGAACAACTTTCCCTACAAACTCTCTGCAACAATATTTTTATATGTAGGACCCTCATGGTTATCCAAGATTGCCTATGTCAGTGTATTTCAATTCCAATAACAAAGTCAACTTCACCTATGTCCTTCATACGAAAATTGTTGCATACGAAATTTTTGTTCTCATCCAACTGATGAAAACTTCAGTATCAAGCAATATGCCATCAAAATAGAGCACCAGAAAAATTCAGCTACTCCTACTTTCATTCAGATATATACATTGATTGAAAATATTTTCCTTCAAACAGGAAGTGGAGATGACTTCATGAAATTGGAAGAAGCATATATTATGATTGCAAACAATACCTTTTTCCATTGACCTCAAAGCCCTTAGGTTGGTGCATTTATACTTTCTCCTTTAACAAACCATGTATGATAAAGATTCCACATCTAGCTAATATAGCTCTAAATGGGATTGAGCTTTGAAGTCCATTACTGTTTGAAATAAGTTATTTCACAACACAGAAGAAAATGAAGTTAGTGAAATTTCTCAATATACAGGTAAACATGTTGCGCAGCATGACACGCTAAATGATGGCCCTACTAGGCTACCCTTGCACTGACCCCTAAGTGTCATGCGCTTAGCCAATCTACTTTGCAGGCGGTACTAAGCAGTAGCCCAATTGGGCTGCCCAAGTGCTGGCACCTACGGGGCATGCACTTAGTGGGCTGCATTGGGCAGTGGCCCAATTGGGCCACCCAAGTGTTGGATATTAAGCAGCTTACACTTTCCGGGGCCTGCATAGTGAGAGCCCAATTGGGCTCATTCAGGTGCTGGTAGCTAAGGGCCATGATAAAATGGACTCCCATTGTGGGCTGCCTTGAGAAATGGCCCAAATGGGCTGTGCTCGTGTGCTCTAAGGGGCAGTGTTATAACAGGCTCCCTTGGCAGGCCACGCTTGAGCAGCAGCCATAATTGACTGTGCTGGAGAGCTGACTCTATGCAGCCACACTATAGCAGGTAAGGCTTGCTCTAATGCCACTTGAGGGAATTCAGGAACATACCTGTAGGCGTCATGATAGTGGATAAAGGTCAGCTAGCTCATTGGATCTGTTCTGATTGGCAATGAAATGGCTCTTGCAAGCTTGTGGCCCTATCTATGGCTCAGGGACCTTGAAGACCAGGTAAGCAGCTCAAGAACACGATGTTAGAAGCCCTAATGTGTTTTCCTTTTACAGGAGACAAACCACAATGATCCCTTAACGGACCAAACCTAATATGCAATCGTCTACCATGGGAAAGATGATAATATCCTTACACGGGGCTAGTCAACAAGGTCAATATCTAAGAATATCACATGTTAAACAACAACAAAGAGAAATATACAAGTGCAGTTTGGATACTGTTGAGAATCGCTGACAATGTACTGATATATGATAAAGGTGAAAAAGAAATGGAACATAAAAATCAATACTGCATATTCATCAAGGATTATACATAAATGAAGAAACTGAATAATAAAACCATATATTTTTCAGTTTCTTGGGCCTATTAAATGGCTAATAAATGACAACCGCCACATCTGCTAACCCATTTACTTTGACAGCTTTCAATGGGAAGGACGCAGGAGGCAGCCAATAAGAGCAAATACACCAGCGGTCAACGAACAATTTCTTGGGCCCAAATTGCCAACTGCACCCCACGTTCCGCATTCTTAATCTCATCTTGGACGACGAACCTCGAACATACTGTGCATATAACTCCATATCAACGCACCTCTCGATCAAGAAGAGGTCAAGTCTGGTTCAGTCCGCGGCATCTTCTCGCTCGAGCACAATGTGATCACCATCTCGAATTAGGCTCACGTCGTCGATCTCGGCCCCTTCCTCCGTCAGAATCCGGGTTAGATCTAGGCCGAATTTCCAGGACCCGATCTCAAGCAACTCCTCGAGCGATCCGGGGAGGAGGACGAGCTTGTCTCCTCCGTCAGCTAAAGGGCAGGAGATCGTAACTCGGGCACCCCGGATAGAGTCGCCCAGCAACGTATCTTGACTCGCACCACGTTTCTCGCCTTCCTGCTGCGCGGCAGACATGATCCCGAACAGCGAATTGTGGAAGTTGTTCGTCTTCCTCTTGCGCTGGCTCCGCCTCCACGCCTCTTCGGGGCTGTCGCTCGCGGCCGCTCGTATCGCCGGCTCGCTGCCGTAGATCCCCGCAAAGCGGACCGCCGGCTCAGGCGGCGGCCTCGACGGCTCCCTCGCCTTCTTCTCCTCGAACATGGCCTTTATCTCCTCGTGGCTTTGCTGGTCCGCCAAGTCCCGCGCGGTCCACCCGCTGGCATCGGCCCGGTCCGGGTCCGCGCCCAGCTCGAGAAAGAACTTGGCCGCCTCCACGTTGCCCTCGCACACCGCCATGTGGAGGGCGATGGAGCCGTCTGATCTCGGGACGGTGACGTCGCCGCCGTAGCGCGCGATGTCCTGGAGGAGCTCCAGGCTGTTCTGCTCAGCCGCGGTGCAGGCGAAGCTGCCGACGTCGCCTTGGTTGAGGTCCGCGCCGTTGCAGATCAGTGCCTTGATCACGCCTTGATGCCTCCCCTGTATCGCTTCCCACAGCGGAACGTTCCCGTTGGAATCTGCGGCATCCGTCCGGAGTGTTACCGTCGAACCAAGGTAAGTTCAAGAATGTTATTCTCACCTCTGGCGTTTGGATTGGCGCCGTGGTCGAGGAGGAGGACGACGCAGCTCTCGCTACCCTTTGAAGCTGCAATGTGCTGTTGATCATGGCGAAGAATCAGGTAAACCCATGTTTTCTTCGTCTTCTTCTTCACATTATAGTAAATGGGTAGTTGAGATTGCTGACCAGAGGGGTCCGCTGATTGACGTCGGCTTCGTTGGGATCGAGGCCGCGCCGGAGAAGCTGCTGCATCAATTTATCGTCTCCTCTAATGGCAGCGAAACAGAGTGTCAGGGGAAGCTCCACTCTGCCCCGCGCTAACATGTTCTCGGTTTCCCGTAGAATCTGTTCCATGAGAGGGCTCGTTTCCTCCTTCAAGTGCTGAACAAATAAAAAAAGAAAAAGAAGAGAGCTTCGACCGTCGGTGACCTTGTTAGGGAGAGGAATAGAAGTGAAAATTTAATCCGTGAACCTGGAGAAGATTGTTCATTATGATAGTCCCGTCACCAAGGTTAGCCTGGACTATTGTAAGAAAGGTAGTCCGGTTCAAGCGCAATAGTTGGGATAGACGCTTCGTTCTCACAGTGAGAGGCTGCGGTCTGTAACAAAGAACGCCAATTTCCCCGAAGATCTCGCCCTTCTTTGCCTCCCTAACAATCTGCTACACAGTTTGAGAGTATGTTAGATGATAAATTAAACTCTAACCAAAGATGGTTTTTGATGATCTGGGCCTCGCCTGTTCTGTCCCGTTCCGGTGGTCGACTAGATCCTGAGAAGAACCGGCTGAGTAAACTTAGATTTTTGCTATTGCGACTTTCGTGAAACAACATAATTTCCCTTTCGTTGATCTTACTCACCACGGTCCCTGACACGAGGATGTAGAAATCGGTGGGCGCTTCGTTTTGAAGGATTACGTCCTCCTTGGGGGGGAAGTACTCGGCCTTCATCTCAGAAACCTGGAAGAAAGATACAACTTCCCCTCTGAGAATCAAGGAAATTCACTCGAAAATATGGATCAGAAATGACCAGTTGGAAGAGAATATCGTTGGAGACTCCTCGGAAAAGATAGACGCTCTCTACGAGGCCGTAGAAGAGGAAGTGTGAGATGCTGGAGCGTATGGCCTTGGGGAGGGAATCTAGGGTTTTTTGCTGCTGCAGGCCCTCTTTGTCGGTTCTGAACTTGAGGCACAAATGCGCAAGCATCTGATCTTGCAGGCCAACGGGAAGCTGGTTTCTGTTCGCGAAGTTTGAAGCCGCTTGAATTGTATCCCTCTGAAATTGCCAGATAAAATACATAGAGTAACGCAGGGTTATTCAGAAAATCTATCATCTTTCATGATTATTGGGAACTTTGCAAAACAATCAACCTTTTTACAAGGAAATGCAAGAAAGCTAAATATCAAATGAGGATTTCTTGAATTTTTAAGTCATTGACGGGGATAGAAAGTTTTTTGAAGTATAGTACAGAAAGCCTGTAAAGATCGCTGCAAAAATAAGCCAGTGAAAAATAAGTGGTAAATCTGACGACTAATGTGAAAAGGTAAAAATTATCATAAACATTTTTTCACGGCATTGCAGGAAGCTAAAGACCAAATGGGAAATTAATATCATTTCCATAGAAAGAAAAATATTTTGTGGTCTACTGCAGAAAACCTGCAAAATCACAGCAAGAAAACAAGAGAGCGAACGGTGCATTTGTATGAAATTACGTCAAATATGATCAGAAGAGTGAAGGGCAGGAGAAACCCACAAAGTCTCTGGTGCGGCTGGTAGCGTGGACGACCAAGCTGGTCATGTTCCCAATCAAGTAAGCGTTCAGCCCGAGGTTGAACAGTACGAAGAAGAAGTCGAAGATCATTTCCCTCGTGTTCACAGGGTGTAAATCGCCGTATCCAACTGTGGTAAGCGTGGTGATAGACCAATATACCGACGTAATATAGCGAGTCCACATGGTGCTCTCTTGGAAATTCTCAATTACTACTCCAATCCACGTCTTTGTCGGATCAGGGTACCTCGCTGCCAGGAGATAGAAGAAGCACCCGGCGCAGTGGACAATAAATAACGTCACCTGGCGTTGTTAAAAACGGTCAACCCTTACTCAGATCACCCCTTGACTTTGGAGAGAAAGAATGAAACATAAGAAGTTTTCACTGGCCATGTAGGATGCTTACAAATATGAGCTTCACGCATCTAACCCAGAAATAGTTGAATTTCCGGTCCTTCTCCAATCTGCAACACGATATGCGAGATCAAACGATTGGCACAGGACTGGCACAGTGCGGTTGAGAATCTTCAGAAATAGCATGCAGACCAAATATAAGAGACATGGTTTTAATCTCAATTTGCTCCATTTTGAGGGGCAAAAGAGGTCTGTGGCAGGAAAAACGTATTGTTCTCGACATTTAAAAAAAAACAAGAGTAAAGTTATGGAACAAGAACTCTAATAGGGCTGTCGAGTATTTTCAAAAAACTAGTATGCAGAAAATTTAAGAGATAATCATTTTGATATTAATTGCCCCAATTTAAGAGTTGAAAGAGCTGTGGGACCAGAGGAAGCGCAGAGCCGTAGAAATGTTTCCCAAGAATAGTATGCAAAAAATATAAGGTGCAATAATTTTGATATTAACCTCTCCGACGTAAAGAGAAAATAGATTTGGAATCATAACTAGGGCAGTGGTGTTCAGAGTTTTCATAATTAGCATGCAAACACGTATAAGATACAAAGAACTTGTCCTTGATTCGTCAAAATTAAGATGTTCGATGATTCGTCAAAATTAAGTTTTTTTGCACCTACTTGGCAAAAAGGGCACTGACTCTCCGAAGCCTCCAAAGTCGAAGCATGCTGAAAATCGCATAAGATTTCAGCTTACGAGGCATGGCCTTCCGGGCAAGCTCCGAGGGAATGATGGAGATGACATCCAAAAAGAACCAAGTGGTCGTATACTTCCGCGCGATCTTCTTTGGGTCGTCGATGAGAAGGTACGATCTCTTGTCAATATACGCAACGAAGAAGGTCAAAATAATGTCAACGGCGAAGAATCCGTTGACGATGTTATTGGTGATCGCCAAGCCACCGGTTGCATGCTCGAGGAACCCGAATTCAAACGGAGAAACCCACGCAGTGTAGACGACCCAGACGACTAGAAATTTTTCCCAGGTCCTGATTCATAATTGATGATGCGGTTTTAGAAAAAGAATGATTCATACCATAGACAAGAGTAATTAGACTTCATTAATCTTCGATTCTATAAAAGAATCGTCGAAACAAGAAACGATGGCAACAAAACAAGAAACAATACCGAAACTAGGTTTGAGTTCTTTGATCGATAATTTGGGGGTTGTATCAAGATAATCAAGAAAGAATCCAAGAGAAATTGGAAAGGATACCTGTAACGGAAATCGTAAGGGGATATAATGAACGGCCGGAGTTTCACTCGGCGATTGCTCCTGGCCCCAAGCGAGGGGAGGATGGCGTGGGACAAGCTGTACTGGCTGCCGTCTTTCGACATCTCCATTTCCACTTCGTGCCGGCAGACAGCGAAATCAAGCATCCCTCTCCTCCTACCGGTGCTCTCTTCCTCCATCTGCCTTCTTTCTCTCACTACCCTTCTTTACCTTTCTTTCTCCCGCTCCTTAGAATTCCTTCAAATCCACCGTTTCTTCCAAAACATGCAGCTCCCAGAACCGGAACATGAAGAACTCAAACTCCATAACAAGACACCTCTCTCTCTATATCTCTTCCTCTCTCTTTCTCTCTTTCTCTCTCGCTCGCGGTTGAGATAGGGAGATCGGCTCCCCGCATATGTAGGTGGCAGTTTAGAGAGGACCCACCATTACTCGCATGGGTTTTATTCGTAGGAAGATACAGAACACGTCGTTAGGCCCAGATCGGTAGTGGGCTGTGCAAGTTTTATTTGAAGTGGTGACTGGGAAATATTGCATACGCGAGTTGACAAGCACCGTTGACCGTGGGTTCTGACGTAAGGACTGCATTATTGAGACGAGTCGGCAGTCCTTAAGGCCCCGGCCGGTCTTTCGATCTTGTTTTTTTGTTTCGTTTTTAATGTATGTGGTGGAAATTTGATGAGACCACGACGCTTGATTGCGTTCGATGTCTCACGTGTCTCTCTCTCTGTCTCTTTCTGACTCTCTCTCTCTCAATCTCTCTCTCTCTCTGTCTCTTTCTGGCTCTCTTGCCGTCTCTCTCTCTCTCTGTCTCTTTCTGCCTCTCTTACCCTCTCTCTCTCTTTCTCATCCTAATTCCTATCTTTCTCACCCCTAACTTTCTCTCTTTTTCTCATCCTATCTTTCTCACCCCACTTTCTCTCTCTTTCTCATCCTATCTCTCTTTCTCACCCCATCTCTCTCCTCTATCTCTCTTCTCTCTCCCTCACTCTCACCCTATATCTCTCTCTCTCCTTCTCTCTCCCTCTCTCTCCCTCTCTCTCACCCTATATATATATATCTCCTTCTCTCTCCCTCTCTCTTCCACCCGATATCTCTCTCTCCTTATCTATCCCTCTCTCGCAGCCTCTATATATATTTCTCTCTCCTTCTCTCCCTCTCTCTCACCCTATATCTCTCTCTCTCCCCTCATCTCTCCCTCTCTCTCACCCTATATCTCTCTCCTCATCTCTCCCCCTCCCTCTCCCTCTCTCTCTAGCCCTATCTCTTTCTCTCTCCTTCACTCTCTCTCTATTTCTCTCTCACTCTCTCTCTCACCCTATCTCTTTCTCTCTCCCTCTCTCTCACCCGATATCTCTCTCCTTCTCTCTCCCTCTCTCTTTCACCCGATATCTCTCTCTCCTTCTCTCACCCTATCTCTTTCTCTCTCCCTCTCTCTCACCCGATATCTCTCTCCTTCTCTCTCCCTCTCTCTTTCACACGATATCTCTCTCTCTTTCTCTCTCTCTCTCTCCTCTTCTCTCTCCCTCTCTCTCTCACCCGATATATCTCTCTCCTTCTCCCTCTCTCCCTCACCCGATATCTCTCTCTCCTTCTCTCTCCCTCTCTCTCACCATATCTCTTTCTCTCTCTCTTTTTCTCTGTCTCTCTCTCTCTCACCCTATATATATCTCTCTTTTTCTCTCTCCCTCTCTCTCTCACCCTATATATCTCTCTATCTGTCGCTCCTCTCTCCCTCTCTCTCTCACCCTATCTTTTTCTCTCTCTCTCTCCTTCTTACTCTGTTTTTCTCTCCCCCTCTCTCTCTTACCCTCTCTCTCTCTCTCTCTTTCTGACCCTATCTCTCTCTTTCTATGTATCTATCTCTCTGCCTCATTCTTTTTCTCACGCTATCTCTCTCTCTGCTATTCTATCTTTCTCTGCTTATCACTCTTTTTCGCTTTCTATCTTTTTTCTCTCTCCTCTCTCTTTTTTCTTTTTCCCTCACTCTCTGTCTTTCTATTTGTCAATTTATCTTACCATCGATATATCTGTCTCTCTCTAGAGGTGGGCGAGCTCTATGAGGTGGCCGATGACATGGGTTGGCATTGTCAAAAAGGAGGATGAACTATAAAAAGCTTATGAAGTCCGCAGCTTGCACATGATACTCGGGGGGCGTTCACGGATTCTCCGCGTAGCTCTTCTTTGTTAAATCGTCATTTTTCGCAACCCTTTCAGATCGGTTGCTTTCTTCTCTGTCAATCTGCGGAGAGTATTTCTTTCAGCTCTCTTCGTCCATGTCTCCCTCTATCCCTCTCTCTCTCTCTCTCTCAATATATATATATATATTGTAAATGAGGAAACATCATTGTTACCAGACGTGCGGCTTTTCTTGAATTTCCAGATATTATTTGCCAATTATTTGAAGCGATATAGTAGATTTAATTTGATTAAATTACCATTACGACGTGGTAATAACTTATTTGTGAGGTTCATATATTTTGCTATATTAAATATAGGCATGCGTACATCACTTGACATTTGCCGAAACGTAAGCGAACGGCCGGTTAACACTTAACACGATACGTGGGCTCTCGAAAAGTCTTCTAGTGGGCACGCCAGTAAAGTTATTGTAATATAGTCTCCGGTCTAATGGTATGGGCCATCTTCTGCGTAATTCACCGGTTCACTAGACTAATAAATACAGAGACATACGGAACCTTCGCCTAGAGACAACAAGGTATAGAGCAAAACAACTTGGATGTAATCTCTTAAGTTGGAGTGTTGGTGTAGGCATGTTAGAACGCGTCAGCCACGCGGCTGAATTGGACAAGCCAAGCATACGGCATGCGCACAGGATAATAGGTGACTTGACCCACCTATGAATAAAATGAGAGTAGAGCTCAGCCTGAATTAATTTTGACATTTAGTGTTGGGGCTCTCACATCATTGCTGTCTCGCTGTCACCTTCCACTCTCATATTTTCAATATTTGCTCTATCCCCTCTCTTCCTGTAATGTTTCAGGAAGTTTCTAGAAATAAAACCGCTAGTTTGTGTCACAGTGTTGAAAGTCGTCTCAAGTCATTGGAGTCATGTTTTGTTAGGACATGAATCTCATTGATTCTTCTCTTGACTTTTTGATACCTTGGCTTCATTGGGCATCATTATGAATAGATGTCTCCTTATTTTCTATTCTCATCATTTTATGGTGTTGGGTCCAAACCTTGTGAGGAAGATGCTGAAGAGCTCAATAATTCCACGATGAAGCTAGACTTTCTAAGAAGAACATTATCTTACGACAAGTTGTTTACATTTGCTTATATAGAAACCAATGGGTACTTCTAGAATGGTTTTTGCCGTAATATCCTCCAGATCCAACGGCTGATATGTTAACTTTGGAGAGAGAAATAGTGGATTCTTGGACAAGTTAAAGACTGATTTATGATCAATCCTAAACGTTTCTAGTGGGTCCTCCATATTTATAACTTCTGTGAAATAGTTTGGCAACCCAGATTCCATGGCAAGGTGCAGTAGCGGCGAGGACATATTCTGGTTTCGATGACGATAGATCTAAAATCTTTTATTTCTGAGACTCCCAACAATGATATTGATTCCCAAAATTAAAAGCAGCCTAGATGTGCTCTTTTTATCATTTGGATCTCCTGAAAAATAACTGTCACCGTGCTCCCATAAGCTTCATACTTGCCTCTATTTTCTCATAGACTAGATCAAGGTCTGATGTCCCCTTTACATACCTGAGGATTCTCTTCCTGCAGCCATGTGTTCTCTCATTGTATTTTACGTATATCTACTGAGAAAACAAACTGAAAACATATGATTAGATCTGGTACTAGTCAAGTGCCTTAGACTTCCCAATACGCTCGGATAAGTGGAAGAGTTCACAGCTTAGTGCTCATTTTCAAAATTACGGCGACCTGTGTATGTGCTGTGTTATACTCAGACACGCCATTTTGAGGCAGCATTTTGAAGGAATATCTCATTTGACTCAAATTGATTCGGTCAGACTCTTCCACAACTTCAATTCCAAGATTCGAGCTTAGCAGACAACAGTCGCTCAACTCAAAATTGTTCTTCAGCTGAATGTTAGAAACTTCAATATGAAGGTACTCTGACTTTATGACAAGCAACTCATCAACCTATACACCAATTGTCAGATGTGAGTATCTGATACTTTGAAGTGTATAGCATGCTCATTAGTACTTCTGATGAAGTTCAAGATTGAGACTTACCGCCTAGGTACGTAATTTGATAAATGTTCAAACTAGATAATGCAGAGTCAAACGTCAATAAATGGGTTAACAATAGTTCATACATGTTTATTAGTATCAGGAATTGTAAACGTGAGAATAACCAAATTCATATGCTTCGGACAACGAAACTCACATAGGCGTTGGATGACTACTTTTTGTATATAAGACATAATACTTAACCATCCAATCAACAGGTGAAACATTGACTTAGGATATGAAAATTTTCTATGATTTTGATAATCATGTCTTATTTATCTGGTAAGATATATATATGTGTGTGTGTGTGTTAATTTGACATCATTTGGCCAGTCAAACATAACTCTATTTCGTCTACCTAAGATATGTATATTAATTGCGCCTAACTTTGAATTATTTCATATCTCTATTTCGGCAAAAAATCTCATTACAAAGAGCAAGCATCAGACCAGGCCTTTTGCAGAAAATTTCAAAATATACTTGAGAGTCTTTCCAACACAAAGTTTCTTTATAATATCATTTCAAATCCATAGTATTTAGAAGTATCTTTTTTTATATATTTAAATAGGTTGAAATATATAACAATGTTGTGCCCAAGAGTTTTTGTCATAATTGACCTCGATTTGAGAATTAACATTGAAAGCTTTCTCTTAGTTTTTTAAATTTTAATAAATATAAGGGCTATTTTAATCCACACAATTACATTGGCTCTAGAAATTTAACATTTGAGCAAGGACTAAAAAATTACTGGGATGAAAATATTGTGACTAAATATTTTCACCTTTAGAAACCTTATGAGATTTTTTATTATTAGTTTTGAAGTTTTATTGCAATGAAAAAATATTACTAACATGCATGAAAATACATGTCATGTATAATTTTACAAGTTAATGCATAATTGAAAAATTCATAGGGGAAGAATGTGGAGCACTGTAAAATTAATAAGAAAAGGAAACAGTCAATTTCAAACATTTTTTCTGTGATATTTACAAAATAGGCATGATGAAAACAAAGTTTGATTATTCTTTAGGCTCTGCAGATTACACAGATAATCTATACATCATTGTTCATGCAATATATTGAAAGTTGGAGGCAAGAGGAGGAAATATCCATAAGTGCTCTAGTGAGATTTCATCCAAGACTCCTTTTTTCCACTCCTCTTTAACTGGTGGTGAATTTGATATTGATAAATATAAAACCCACGTGAACATACAAGAGACAATAGATAATAAAATAAGAAAGACAGTCGGGTGATATGTAAGAGAAAGATCTATTTCTCCATCTTGTTATACTTGATTGAGGATTAAAATTAGTTTGCATTGAAATAGAATCAGTGATTATCTCTTACCGATTATCTAAATATATTTGGGTCAAATTATCTAAATATATTTGTGAGTATTTTGATTAGCTAAATAGAGATATGTTAAGTGATTTCTAGTAGACTTTGGGCATGAGCTAGGTGAAGCCCTTGGCGGCTAAGTCCAAGGGGGCCAATCTGAGAAAGACTATGGGGGTTTAGGATGAAAGAGGATCACTAATGTTTTTATCTTATTGGAATCCTTATTACACCTTACTTCCATGTGTCCTACTTGGGAGAGGATGCACACGAACTTGATTAGGGCTGATTATCACCTTGGGCTGGATACCACCACATAAGATTAAGGACTATAATCAGATGTCTGAAAAAATAACTGAATATAACCTAGCCTCTATCTCATTCAAAATCTAGGAAGCTTATATCACATATTTAACAAGATTAGAGTGTGTACAGTTAGAGAACCAAATTTATTCCCCGCCCAAAGGTTATAACTTAGCCACTTAAATGAACATAAATTAATAGATCCCAAATAGTTTTTCAATTTGGTGTAACAGGTCTAGTGTAATTCAGATCATAATGAGCATTCTTCAATCTCATCACCAATGGTTTAGTTATGCTTTTGATGTGCCCTTGAGGTTTGCTCACAAATACATCTAATTCTACTTCGACATTTAGAGAGAATAATTTCACATCAATGTGATGAACTTTCCAGCTACCATGTGAGACCATTGAGAGTGGTCCGTGAGTATCAGAAGCCATATTTTTTCTATGTAAACTTTTGGCATAAGTCTTCAATAATGCATGATTATATGACCCTAGAAATTTGTTGACATCGTAGTCCCACTTGAGACTAATAACAAAAATCAGGTGAACTTACCAGTTCTGATTTTTCATTCTACTCGAAATAACCCAACTCTTATTTTCATGCAACATCCCAAGTAGTTTCCTTTGATGCGTCATGATATAACACATGCTTTTCTTGAGTTTAACAACATTATTTTGGATCTGTATTCATTTGATCAGTATCTTCACAACCAGGAGTATCTTCTACGGTTAAGTGTCTATCCCATTGTTCGTATCAGTAAAACCTTAACTTTATGACTTATCCTCAATAGCTAACTTCATTCACCTGATCCCCACATGTATACACTTTTTATTAAAACACAACAATCCTGCTGTACTTTCACTCACTAGATTAGTGTACATATATATACGATCTTGACTTCTACAATCCCACTATATTTTAATTAAAACACAATACATCTGCTCACATATACCTTATCAGTCCATAGATTATAGTATTTATATTCCCAAGGTCATAACTTCACACCGAATAAGTACCACGGGTTTGTCAATTTCTTCAATCTTTCACCAGATACCCTGATAGGAACATATATCCAAAGCCTCAGAAATTGTCTATTTTTACTTCTTTTGTGTAAATAACTTGTATAGGGTGGCTCCATCTAATCTCCAACTGGGCCCAATACAGAAAAAAATATACAGATCATTATTGCCAATGCCTTCCAAAGCTCATGTGGTTGATTGTATTCTTTTACTACAGATCTTACCATGTCAATCATAGTCCTATGTCTCTTATAGAAAAAAACATTATTCTGAGGAGAATTTGGAGCTGAAAAATGAAATTTCATCTTTTCCTGATATAGAAACTTGATATTTATAATAAAATTCATTCTTATCCTTGAATCATTCTGACCCACCGAATCTTAACTCATTTTAAAACTTTAGATTTATAATTGAGATTTCATGTATCAATTAAGTTTTAAAACTTAAAAAAGCTTGATTGGCTTTAATATTTTGTTTCAGAAAGACTATTCACATAAATCTGGAGAAATCATCCACTCGTAATTAAATTTACGTTACACCTTCAAATGTTACCAATGAGATCAGTGTGCAAATTTTTCTTAACACAAGCCCGAAGGGTATGCTCTACATGTATGAGGCAGCAAAAGAAAATGAAATTCTTTGTTGATTTCTCGCAACACATTCACAAAAAACATCTCAAGGCAGAAGCTGGGGAACTTTCTTATCCACTTTCCATGAGATGACATTTTGAATGAAAGGAAATTTAAGTGTCCATACCTTTTTTGCCACATCAAAATGAAATATGAATTTTCCTCCACAAAAAAGTAATTAAATACTAGAGCCAACTTTAATAAATATAGTGTACTATGAGTTTTCTTGACCTTCCCTTTGAGTCTCCCATGCTGGGCACAAATGGTAATGGAAAAACCTTCCACAATGTTATCCAAGTTTATTTTGCCAGAGCCAAGGCATATTAGTTGATTGATCCTCAGCTGCCTATCTCAATGGTGGATTCATCACCAAATTTCATTGAACCAGGTGATTCTCTATTCATGTTTTGAAACAACTGACGTTCTCTTGTGATATTATTTCTTGTGCCGGTATCTAAAGACCAGATGCATTAATTTGAATCTTCCCAAGAGACACCTTGTGTAATACCGCCATGAACTTGTGTCATTTCCAAGGGAAGTGTAGATACCTGCTTCTCTTTGACCTTTATAACTTGGGTATTACACAAGTTATAAAGTTATTACACAAGTAAACATATGAAAGTTTGTTATCCTTATTTCTTGACACTCTCTCTAACTCAACTGCATCCCAGAAATTACGTTCCTCAATATGCACCTACATCTGCATGGCCCAAACTGGGTAATTTATCTTGGATAATACATGGAAAGGTCTAAAGGGACTGGATAACCCAGCCTCCTTTCTAGATCTGGTAATGGCCATGCTAGGTTTCTCATCACTAGAAGAAGCTTCCCCCCTCCTTGAAGCGATCTCAGCCCTTTTGACATTTTTTTCGCTTCCTTGAATCAGGCACTCTTACATCCTAACAAAAGAACTTAAGCTGGATTTTTTTTGGAGATTAGAATTTTAGAATAAGGGGTTGCATATTTTTTTGTACAAAGCCGAACATATATTTATAGAATGATAGCAGACATTAGAACACACAGGTCAGATCAATGAACTTTAAATATCACATAGAAAAGCATATATAATATTCTGGATAATATAATGTCAGTAAGTGTTTCACATACCTTCTGGAAAAGTTCCATCCTCCTCAAGGTATTCAAATGTTATTTCATTGCAATGTCAAATTGGTCAGCAGCCATGCACTTAGTGCACAAACAATTTTTAAATCGGGACATAGAGGCATTACAGACATTTGATTTTCTCTTAAATAGAATATATATATATACCTTAAGTTGGTGTAGTGATTGTCAAATCCACATCTGTTATAGGGGGGGACATAAATATTTGGCAGTTACTGGGGGTGGTGTTGTAAATATCAATATTTTGAAATGAGGAACGTAGATCACTAATTTAAATTTTCAATGAATATTGTCCCCTTTTCCATACTATGGCGTGACAGTGGTCAGTGTTTGATCCCAATAGTGGCACAAAGCATTTTTTAAATTTGGTTAACTTCAAAAATATTTGAATTAAAAATTTTCTCTAGTGTTGAATTTAATTTTCATTTTTTGTGTATAATAAATAAGACAATTTATTTTCAATACATCTTGAATAGAATATGGAAAAATTTTGAATGCAATATTTATGTGGTCATGCAGCATCTAATTGAGTGAAATAACATAATAGATGTGTAAGCATCGTTAGCAGTTAACTGATGTGTGATTAAAAAAAATCTTTGGTCAAAGCTTTAAACACAATGTATAAGAGCATTCAATGATTTTTTACATTTAGTAAATTAATTTTCTATTATTAGTGGATGCCGATATGATTATTCATACGGATATATATATATATATATATCCACTTTTACTGATTTCTTGCATTTATGACTTTTGGTTATTTAAATAAAATTTTATTTATAAACATCTCCATTACTTATTATCAGGATGGACTTTATGACTTTATTCTACATGCACTTTCACCAAATGTTGATGATGAGATTGATGTCTATTATGATTGAAGTAGACTACATCATACTTCTTGGAAATAGGTTTTTTGATCTAGGGGAAGTTTAAGTGTGTTAAATATATGGACAAATGGAAATACAGACACAACTAATGATGGTTTATGCCATTGACTATCTGAAATAAAATGTATACCTTAAACATAAATAATAAAAAGTATCACTTGAAAATATATTTGGCACTTGGAGGTCATCCAATTACCTCTTATGTCAAGGAGGCAAAACAAAGGCATCATTTTGATGTATGTTATAACATATTTTCTAATGTATTTCAAAATATATATGTAGACTTTATGGTAATTAATAGGTTACCTTATGCTGAGTAGGAAACCTATTTAACTTTATTAGGTTTTCTATATAAATTTTGTATTTGGATAAGCAAGAACTTTGCATCATGAACCTAGAAATGGAAACCCGAAAATAAAGCTTCAAATTTTTTAGTTAACTATGTACTGGCATAGTTATGATTTAGATATCTAAAATATTTCTTTACATATTTACAAGATATCCAACATCAACGAGAAAAATTTGTCTACCATTCCATGGATCTTTATTGTGGCTTGGTATAATATGTTTAAAAGATGTGTAATTTGTAAACCGCATCTGAGAGAAAATGATGACTTTTCTGTTCGTTTATCTGAGAGAAAATAAATGTCTTTTTGTGGTATTTCTTCAAAGAGCCCATATCATATCAGAATCCTGAACGTTTATGTGGTTCATAGGAAAAACAATTGTCACTTGTCTACCGGTAAAACTAGATGACAATATCTATTTGAGTAAATAAAGGGCAAAATATCTTCCACATGGCCAACTGTGTATGGGTTCATCGATAAACACAATCCACATTTGGATTTCTTGTTTATGTGTGATTTTACTCCATGATTATCCTTCAATATATTTTTTGGTGTCTAGACTTTGGTTGAGGCCAATGCAACCTAGAGTATGTAAGAATTTAAGAGACAGAGATCCATATCTTTCTGTTTGTGATCGAACAAAGCTAAATTGTTTATACTATGTCAAGCCTTCCTTTATTTTAAACTAATTAAGAATGTATCAAGTTAATTTATTTATTATTGTGATTTAGGAGTAACATGGATTGATAGGAGATATTGAGTATATTGGGTTGGATTTTGAATCTGCCTCTGTCACTAAAGCATGTAATAATTCTTTCAATTTTTTATTAAAAACTTAATAAAATTATGGACACTTGGTTCGATGGAGCTGAGTATATCCATGTCATAACAAATATAGATTTATGTTCAACGTAGTTTACTTATTCAATCACATCCAAATAAAGTTTTTGAGAGATTAGAGAGGCTCTTAATGTCTTTCATTGAATTATTCCTTCACCATGACAGAGTTTAGTTCAAGTAAGGCTGCTACAAAATTTTACTTTTTAGCTAATTCAAACATTAGTTATGACGAGATTTAGCATTCAACAGTTGACTGTAATAAGGAATACAATACGCATGAGGGCATTCACAAAAAAAGATTACCCTTTTTTAGTGAATGACGAATATAATTCCTGAATTATTCAGCCACAGAAAATTTAGCATGTGTAAAAAATTTTAGCATATGTAAGTGGAAAACAAATTCAAGTAAATTTCATACTATTCACTTAAACGTCTCGTCCTGAACCAGGGGAGTTTGCGGAGAACATATGAAGACATTTATGGATATAATTTAGACAGACATCCATATCTAATTGATCGCAACATGTTTCCTAAAACGTTAGAAAACAATTGGAATCATAAAATTCAGGGATATACTTCAAGCATCAAAGAGTTACTAGGACCATGCTTGAAACTTTTGATTCTAGTAGGGTTACCAGGCCCGTGCATATGAAAGTGGCAGTTTAAAGCTTTATTCAAGGGTTACACATGTAGCAAAAGAAAGCGAACATATCGTTAGGATCGTAACCTTAGCAGGCAACGATTGCCTTATCTTAGTGGTAATTCCTCAAGTAATTATCATGTCCAAAATCGCGAGTTGAAGGCACATCCATTGCAGGTAAGGCCTGCTACATAGCTGTGGCTGGTCTTTACCTCTCATTCATTCTGATTTTTATCTATTATTTTTTATGTGGCGGGCATTTGATGAGATCTCTACACTCAGTTTCGTCCGACGTGCCATTGGCTCCCAAATTAGGTCTCTCTCTCTCTCCTTCCCTTTCTTTCCCTCTCTCTCTCTCTCTCCCTCTCTCCCTCTCTCTTTCTCTCTCTATTTCTCTCTCTCCCTCCCTCTCTCCCTCTCTCTCTCTCTCCCTCTTTCTCTCTCTCTCAATCATACACAATTGCTCTCTCTCAATCTTATATTTCTAGCTCTATCTTTATGAATCGCTTTATCTATTTTTCCCTTTATCTCTTCTGATAGGGAATGTGTGAAGAAAAAAATTGTGACGATAACAACTTTTATGGGTTTCAAGACGTTACGTGTAAGAGTTTGAAGTGAGATAGAGGAAACCATTTTCTTTGATGATATATTTTAACTGAGAAGGAGACATAATAAATCGTATTTAATAAGGTATACGCACCTCCACATTACATTTTTTGATTAAATATGGAAAGGAAAAGTCAAGGGGCACGCTAATAAAGATAAGGTCCCCCGATCGAATAGTCTGGCCACATCTGCATGATCCGTCAATAGCTCAGAAAATAAATACCAAGGCTGACATAACCTTCCCCCTAGAGATAGCACAACTGAAATGTGCTGTTAGAAGCTGATTGAATCACTTTCTTAGTCCAGGGAAATAAGGTCTTTGAATGATTTGGCCACACATTCATTATGATCCTTTGCCTAACTGAAGTAGCAATTCATGAACTTTGAAAGAAGCTACTGAAATCACCCTCTCATTTTGGAGATTTGGTGTAAGAACTTCATCCTCTGTTGTCCCAAAAAATATGTCAATGCTACAAGGAATAATTTATGTCATCCGTTAGTCATCCGTAAGAGATGACGAAGTACTGATGACAAAAATGATCAACGGAAATAGGATGGAGAAGTGGGGAAAAATGATTCAAAATTTGATTAATAATGTTTGAAAATACATATTTAAAATTGTATTTAACATAGTGAAATATAAAAATTATATAATCTACAATTAATGTCTTACAAGAGCAATGATAGAAAGATTTTCGACAACTAACATTATTGACACTACCATCATGCACGTGGACGATGACTATCATCACGAACTAAGATTATCAACCGATGTGTTATTTATGAGAACTCACTGTACCTAATGTTGACTTAAACTATCATCACTAATGAGGATGACAACTATTCACTGATTGATAAGCCTAAGTTTGGGTAAGAAAATTTACGTTATAATGTTTTTTAGAATTAGGTTTATGCAATAAATTTGTACTAATCTTCCTTAATCACAATTATAAAATATAGGATGAGAAAGGGATCGAACCACAGGGAGGCATTTCTCAAGAATTTTTATCCTAGTTTTTATGAATTAATTCACGAATGAATTCATTTTTGTAATAAATGGGCCTTAGTTATGTTTAATTTTGTTCTGTAATTACTCAAAAGTAATTAGAATCTTTATAGTGATTTCAATATTTTCAATCAGAACACTCTGGAGATGATGATTATAATTCGTGTCAAAGTAATTCGGATTACCAAGATTCAAGGAAAAGTGATTTATCAAAACAATTTGTATGCATTAAAATTGGGAATTGATAAGCAAGAAATTGATTTTGAAATGGGGCTTGAAGATGGATGAATTTTTGAATACAAATTTTAATTAAGGTATTTTATATTTTTAATTGAATTTTCCAACAATCAATTTCTATATCTAGAGAGAGAAAATATGTGAGATAACCTAGAAAGAGAAAGTGGAAAAATTGGGGGAAAATGAGTTGTAGGTAAAATCCGACTCTAATCTACGGATCTAAGATGCAAGATGAGATGAGAAATAGTGTAGAACTAGTAATTTAAAGCTAGATCTTGAATCAAAACCAAATTGCAAAGCTAAACACCATGGAATTCATCTCTAAGGAAATGTACATTTTGCCCATGGCTTGGCATTTTGAAATCATTCAAGAAGAAGTTCAAATAGTGAAGAAGAAACTTACAACTTTGATTCTTCAAGCAAGATCTGTCAACTTCAGAAGCCAATCCTGTGTCCTTCCTGGCCAAAAAAATTGGGGGAGAGGTTCCTCAGTCGTTTTCCCCTTCTTCCCGACCTCTGATTTGTAATTCAACCGCATGGATTATAGAAGTTAAAAGACAAACTTACCCTCAAAATTTGGGCGCAATAGGACAGGAAGATCTCAAGATATAGCCATTTTATTGGCGATTAATCCCAATCGTTAGATCATTTCTCTATCCTCTCTACGCAGGTAAAAAATACCATTTTGTGTTTTGCCAGGTCTCTGCCTTGTTATCCTGCCTTCAGATCACACACTGCCACGTTTTTGCGTGCTAAAAAATGACTCAATCATTGATGTTACAAGAGAAATAAAATATACCTTTTTTAGCGGCTAGGAGGATGCCATGTCGTATGTATCAGCTGTTTTCATTTTAATAAAATAATAAAATAAAAAATAGTGTATTTTTAGCATTAATAAATGCACGCACTTATCTTCGACGCGTGCATTTATTGCACGCGGCTATCAATTTGCCGCGTGCATTTATTACACAAAAATTGCCAATAAGAAAGGACAAATATACCTTTTCTCCTGGAGCCACCCATGCTAGGTAATAGATAGCAATTGGCTAATTAAGGCATCACGCATCGCAATGCCTTAATTAGCGTATGATGAATGCGCTAATTAGAAAATCATGGCATCGTGAATTACGGTGCCATGTTATTCCTATAGTGAATGATTGGGGTGACCAATCATTCGCTCGGATTGTTGGGCGAATGCTGTGGAAGCCCTTTAATTTGATTAAAAATAAAATATAAAATATATTCTGTTGATTCTTAAAATTATTTATTGGCTATATAATGGTCTGAAAACAATAAAAATATGGGAAAATTCTAGAAAAATTAGTGAAAGCCTTAACAACCTATAGCCAAGTATTTTTTGCCTTGCAAAAAAAATCGTCAATGCACCGAAATAAAATGTCATGTTAAAAATACTAAAAAAATTAGAAAACAGTTAGGAAACTATAGAGAAAGCTATTTAAGTTCATGTAATTATGATAACATGTAAATATGGCCAATAGAACACATATATGTATATAATGTTCATCAATTTTACATTATAAAGTGCAAGTTATCACTGATGAGGCTGAAAACTCTAAGTGAGAAGGATAACTCTCATGGATGATGAAAGTATGCTAATTGGGATGTCTAGCAACATGATGATGGCGTCAAAGAAAGCACCATCAAAGGGGAGGACGAATGTTGTGTGAGTCATCTAAAATTCATGACTGACACAACTACACCTCACCTGCATTACATTGTGCTCAGCTGGTGTACATAGTGCACAATTTTAGTCAACTTTAGTTGTAGTTTCAATGCATAAAAAGGTGTTCTTGAGCACCAACCAAGCTACCTTATATCAATACATACAAATTACGTCACTTTATGGTCTAGTCTTTGTGCTTCTGCTCATCATGTCATGTCCTTGTCAATCGTTCTGCTATCACGTCTGGGTTGTTTCTACAATGTCAGATGATAGATTATTCATGACCAGTGCACTAATCATGCATTCCATATATTGTTTCATGTTCATTAATACAAGAAGGGATGTGTGATGCTTATGATAAAATTTTAGAATACATTATCAAACTTAGGAAATCATGATGAGATCATAAGACAAATATCACTAGTCCTTAAACACGTCTTTTAAATATTTATATTCAAGGGATACTCAAGAATGATATCAAAATATCCAGATATAATCACACTATCTAGTCAGACTGATAGGATGAGTAGGCCCAATCTTTTCCACAAGTGTGGATACACTATGGATAGCTCGTAGTTGTTTTTAGCAAAATGAGTTCACTGAGTTGATCCAAAGAAATCCGTAAATGTCAATAAAATAAACTATAAATCATGTTGATACATTTCATGATTTTGTAGGTGGTGTTTGGAATTGAAATACTAAAGACGTCTTCAGGATGGAAAGTTTTACTTTCACTATGACCAATGAGTTCCTGATCATCAAATTAAAAACAGTCTTAGATTAGGTACAACAAGAGGTCCGTCAAGATGGGATTGTCCACCCTTAGTATGCGGGGAGACTGTTGAAGATGATGTGATGGAGTCCTTGGCCAAGGTACTGGAATACTAGAACATAGTTATTAAATGATTTCAGAGTACATGAGTATTAGCTCAGATGACTAACAAGTGCTTGCTAGTTGATCATATCCGAAGTCAAACTAATAGTGTAAAGCAAAATATGGACTATACTTGCATGGTTGCGATCAAAAAATCTTCCATGAATGAGTCAATGATAACATGCATTTTTAGTACCTTATATGATAATATTTACATGTTTATATACATTAAATTACTAACATTTGCATGTTATCAAGCTTAAAATGACTAAATATATTTTTAGAAAAATGTTCTGAATTCTCTGAATTTTAATGCATTTTTGGAGAATTGTCCGAAAATATATTCTATAAGAACATAATTTTTGAGACAAAATATTATTTTTTGTTATTTAATATGAATTTTTAGGTATTTTAGCCCTTTTATTTGCACCTCCACGTGTCGCCATTTGATTGGTTGAATGGCGACGAATTGTAGCACTGCTTATGATTGGCACCAGCCAATCATTAGCTAAGTTAATGATTGCCGTCAGCCAATCATTAACCAGGCAGTCATCGCTTTGCTATTTGCGAGGAGATGATTTCAGTAATAATGACACATTTTTCTTTGTTTTTTGCGCAGGGTGATATGATGCTCGTGGTCACTCATTTAAAGCAAAAGAAAAAAAGAAGAAAGTTGACGTGGTGTGCACCAATGTGCCGCCACGTTAGCCTCGAGAAAGAACCTTCTTTCTCATTTTTATTATTACTTCGCCCCTTTCTTTTTTGTCCTTTTTTCAGGTACACATGGTGCGGAAGACGAGAAGTTAAGCATGGAACGTGAGGAGATGTAGAAAACTTGACACGACGCGACAGTTTAACCGTAAATAGAAAACGAGGAAGCGGATGATGAGAAGAGAGAAAAATCAAGGGCTAGGGTTGGATTAACTATAAACGGCCATAACTTTTGATCTACAACTTCGATTGAGCTGAAATTGTCAGCAATATTATAGTTTTTTATTCTTTTTATTTGTCATTTCACTTACTTACATCCCCATTATCGTGTCTATATCTTTACCATCATACCATTCTTGCATTCAATCTATGGTATCCATCATGCCCTCTACCTTATTCTCCTAACATTTCATGTAATTCTACTTATATTTCATCAATATCAATCATTGTCTCTCCTATTCTATTCTCGTATTTATCTCTTCTCGTACAAATAATCACTATAGTGAGGAAATTAAAACCTTAACCATCGTTCCTTGTGGAGACAACTCGTACTCATCACTAAGTATACTTAAGTACGGTTAAATATATTTTTATGGGGTTATATCACGGTGTGGCCCGAACTTTTTCGAAAATTCGAGTTACAGCCCTTACTTTTTTTTTGCCGCGACACAGCCCGAAGTCCCATTTGGTCCGCAGCCTGTGACGTGGAGTCTACGTGGCTGCCAGGTGGAGTTCCGGCAGAGTCCACCTAGGCGGAATCCATGTGGCAGCCGCATGGATTCCACATCACTGCGCGATTTGAAGAAAGAAAGATTTTAGCCCGCCCAATGTGAGTCACCCGAGAGAGAGCTGAGAAAGGCGACGAAGGAGAAGGAGACGGTTGATGACTCTAAAATATCTCATCAAATAATCAAGTTCTTAAGTTTAAATTCATTACAATTATCTTGTGAATTCATGCTAAGTTCATGCATATGTATTGTTTTATGAAATCACTAACCCCACTTGATTCTTTGAATCAAGTGGAATATATTTAACATTTTATGGCTAGTGAACATTCAGAAACAGGTTAAGAAGATCAAGGAAGAGAGGAGGATCAAGAGAAGTGGGCAAAAATTTGAAGTGGCAAAAATTACGAAAATGCCCCTGGGCATGACTTAAGAGAAAACCTATAAATACTCTCTGGAGAGAGGAGTTTAGGTTGTCCAGAATTTCTCTCAAGGAAGCTAGGGCTTGGAGAGAAAGGATTTCTGCAGACCCTCCAAGGCTGATGAGCATTGGAGCTGGGAGAGAAGCAAGCCGAGGAGTAGCTGGAGCACGACGATCGCCGCCTTGCCCGGAAGGAGTGACACAAGGAGGCGTGAGCGTTTCGGTTTTGGTACAATCTTCTTCTCCCTTATAAGACAATCAGGGTTGGGCTGAAGATCACAAGCTGTGTCTTCAGCATTTTCAATTTCTGTTGTTCCTTTGGTTACGTTTGATTTCGAATCCCATAGTTGATTGAATCGTTTTCCATTCTGTCTAGCAAAAGTTTCATTGTTCTCGCATCCGCTCGTGAAATCCTTCCCTGCAGAATTTAACTGCTAGCAACCCAGGCCTCAGCCTAGGTTGCCAGCAATCAAGCAGCGAGCAAGCTCGCCGCGCGAATCAGTATCGCGAGCAGGCTGCTCGCCACAAGCAACGCCAAGACAGTGCGCCTCGCCAGCAGCAGCTGCCACAGGCACAAACACCCGCAGGGTGTTTGCTCAATTGCCTCACAGTATGAAGCGAACCGCCAACAAAGAAAATTTCTCTGCGACGGTTCTGCTCAATTGAGTTTTGCCAAGATATCTCAGAAACTTAATCAAGATAATTTGACTGGAGAATTAGCTGAATCAATACTTTTAAGGAATTCTCTGCAACTTATTCTGAAGAAAATTTCTACAGAGATTAACACTTGGAATTAGAGAACTGAATAGACTGATTTAATAGAAAAGAATTTTCTGCTGTTTTCTCTGCTTCCTGTGGATCGACCCTTGCTTGCCAAAGGCTGTGAGGTTATAAATTTCGTTGCATAAGCTCAATCCTCACACGAATTCAACTGACAAATAACCAGAAAAAACGCCCTAAAATTGAGTTTATCAACGGTGGAGAAGGAGGAAGAAAGGGCGCGAGGGAGAAGGGGCTTCCGCGCTGATCAACGTCGTTGGCGCCGGAATCATTGCGAGCACGCCCTCGCCCTCGCCCTTCTCGATCGGCTGAAGCGGCCGCCCTACTCTGTCGCGTCGACGGTCCTCACCTACAACACCGTCATCAACGCCTGCTCTCGGTCCACGGAGGTGCCCTGGGATAAAGAGGAGATGGGCGAGCTAAATTCATGCTCTTCCATACCCATTCGTTCATTTGCGCTTGCTGTTCTAGGGTTCATTGAAATTTGATCTTCAATTCTTCTTCCTCGCCGATTCTTTTTTGCTTTGGGAAGAACACTGACTTCCGATAATGATGTCAATGTGGCATCATCTGTTGATAATTTTGTTAGTAGCAGCAAAGAACCTAGAGAAATTTCAGAAATGACAAGGACATCATCTGACGAATCTGATCCCAAAGAGGGCAATGCTCCCCAACAAGATAAGGAGATCTATGACCAAGATAACTCAAATGTTGGCCAAGATAACTTGGAGGTGGATCAGGGGAAAAAGAAAGCGTCTGAAAGGGAAGGATAATGATCATGCGCCCGAGCGGTGGATACTTCAGGCACCAATAAGATACATGACCATAAAAGTGACAGAATGCCTGAGAAATTGCTTGAACAGCTTGACGAGGTTCGTTTATCTCTTTCCGTTTGTTGGCATTGGAATTTGAATGATTAAATGAATTCATGGATGATTCTAAAATGAACTTTAAATTGTATTTAAAATGTTGTTATTCGATTCTAGATTCAAAGCCAAATACTTTGGAAAATTGGCTTTGATTCACAAGAATCACTAGCCTAGTTTTCTAACATTGTTTAGCACAAAATAAGAAACATTTTATCCAACGTATTGACTTTGATGAATTTGAGCCTTTTGCTGCTAAACAATGATTTTTCTTGTTGTCAGGCACAGTTTCTGGTAAAAAGTGCAGTCTCTACTGGTCAATCAAAAGAAGCAAGACTAGCAAGGGTGAGTTGGCTGTGTACTCTTAACCTTTTATCGACTTGTTTCTTGTTTTCCCTTGTACATTTCTAGACTAAATCCAAAAATTTCATTTGTTGGTTGAGTGTGCGTCCTCTACTTTTGATATCTTCTGTGCATAATATAATGCCAATGCCACCCGGCAGGGAACATTGCTGAAAAAATATCTTCAGTCTCAGCTCAGTTCTTTCTTTTATCTTCAGCATATTATTTTCCTATCCTCTTCCCCAAATTTTTGCACCTTATTATAGGAGCCAGCCCTTCGTTTTTACGTTCTGACCATAGTTATTTCCATTTATTTTATTCATTTGACGTCACAATGTCAGTCTTCTCACCTTGATGTCCTAACTAATGCTTAGAAACAGGTTTGTGCCGGGCTATCATCTCGGCTTCAGGAGTACAAGGCTGAGAACGCTCAATTGGAAGAACTCCTCATGAGAGAGATAGATTCTTCAACGACAGATTTGCTTCCATACTTGCGCAAATGTAGATTCTTCAAATAACTTCTTTTTACTTTTTATCTGCTGTTTATCAGCGAGGACGCAGTAGTTCATATGAAGCTTCCATCAAACAGCTAGAACAAGATTTATTATTGGCCCAAATGGAAATGAGTAAAGTGGAGTCAAGTATGGGTGATGCGCTGACCGCTAAAAATGCAGAAATCGAGAAGCTTGTTGGTTCTATAGACGCTTTCAAGAAACAAGCATCAACAGCAGAAGGAAAACTTGTGTCCTTACAGGTTTCCTGTCTTTACTCTTTTTCCTTTGTAGCTTATGAATTACATTTTAAGACGGCTCCACCATCCAAGAGACATCTATACTTTTTCTGTCAACTGCCTCCACAGGGTTTTGTGGAGCACTTTTGAATGAACTTTTCCCCATATTAAATATGAACCTCGGATGCAACATATGGACTCACTTGATAGAGTGCTCCTTGATATTAAACTAACTCCACTCTTAGATTACACTAGTGTCTCCCTTTGTAGGACTGTTCTTTGGCTTTGGCTCAACTGATTGAAACAATTATCGTTCATTTTAGTGCGTTCTTCTAATAATTCATGTAATGATTGGAAAAGATCTCATTTGCAGAACTTCCCATTTTGAACCAGGCAAATATGGATGCTTTGATGAGAGGCCGTGAACTTAGTGAGACAAGGGTGATACAGGTAGTTCACTGCCTCTATTAATTTTTAAACTATACTTGAGACTAACGATATTTTTTGAACTGCAAAATATTCTTTGACTCTTCTGTTCGTCATATTTCTCGTCTTCTCTTTCTTCTCTAACAATCTTATTTTATTCGCCAGCGCCGTGAAGAGCTCGCTGCAGTTGAGCGCAGAGCAGAAGAAGAGAGGATAGCGCATAATGCCACCAAGATGGTCTAAGCAGCATCTATGAGAATGTCTTCTGTTCACTTCTTTGTTTCTGTTTCTTGGTTTAATTTTACACATTTTATTTTTGAAGGCAGCCGTAGAAAGAGAAGTTGAATTGGAACACAGAGCTGTGGAGGCCTCAAATGCACTTGTAAGAATGCAGGTACGTCATTCTGATATTCCATTTGAAGGTATCTAGGTGTATGTGCTGATGAAGTGGCCACCGCTCTTGTATAATGTGAATTCTCTTTGGGTCATTCTGACCATTTTGCTCACATTCAAAATTCTTCCACATCTCAATGTTTCTCTAGTGTGCCCATTGTAACTAGTAAGCAGTTAAGTTGACATAATAATTGATATTACAAGTTTTAGAATGCCTAATATAAATATGCATTATAATATCTGTGATTATTGTGGTGCTTTACAGCCAGGTTATGCATATATGATCAATTATAATAAATTTACTTAAATTATAATGCACGTGATGCATTCATTGGGTCTGATTCAGCTAGAAGAAGGGGGGGGGAGGGGGAAGAATAAGTAGGAGAGATTGTGTAGAGGGCTGGCCAATATGGGAGAGGCTCCATATGCATGGGCCTAGTCAATACCGCAGAAGCTTCCTAGGAAGTATTCAGGCGTTGATACGGCCACTACATTCTGTGCCAGGTGAGACGAACAACTATATTGCACCATGCGTTTATTATTAATAAACAGCATTTCAATAAAGTTAAACATTATTCTTGATTGGCAATTTGAATTTAAAATATGTTCTTGCTGGGTGAGAGTAGGGGACGGTGAAGGAGGCATTGAAATGACGGGGAGCATGCAGCTTATCAGCTTATCAGAGAGCTAATGACGGGGAGCATGCAGCTCGACCATGCCTGGAGGTTGACCCAGCACGGACTGGAGGTGGCTCGGAGGTGGACTGCTTGGCTCGACCCTTCCCGCCCCCTTTGATGTGCCCCGGGCATTCAATGAGGCCATATCAATTTTGCCGACATCTCGCAAGCATGATGGATCACTTGTATCGAATTGTGAATGAGGACGTATCATTGTTGCAGGCTTGTGAATTATATTCTGTTCTGTGACTGTGTTTTGAGGTGGCGAGGTACATAATGAATTGTGTTTTATTGGAAGACAATTTCTTGGTTTATTGGAGAATACGTACTATAAGTAGGCATGACACTGGCCGATTTAGTTCGTAAGAACCTATTGTTTTACTGTGAAAACATGGGCCACAACGAAGAAGAAGGGCGAACAGGAAGGACGAATAAGTACCGAAATGCATGGATTAATCAACGGCGATTCAGAACGGCGAACATGAACAAGAATTCTGTGGAATTGGATAACAAAGTTTGTATCATCAACCGAGAACTGAATCCTGTTCTACAAATGTTTGTTTAGGGCGAGCGATTAATAAGCTTGAGCGCGTTGTGTTTCATAGCCAAATTGCAACTTCAACGTCGATGGTCTTCGACAATTGGCAGCTATGTAGCTTCCTGAGATCCCTACATGATTAGTGAAACAAGTTAATTGGTTAACATTCGGAAAAAAACGATGACACATGTAAACAAAGTTAGACATAAAATTGAAACTGTACCTGGCCTCCAGCTTCCATTTTTGGTTGGGTACATGTCTTCCGATTATGCCCAACTTGGTGGCAGAGGGAGCACGTCATGTGCAGGCCTCTCCTCGACTATCTATGTACTGTGGGTTCTTTCTCAACGACGTCAATCCTCCTCTTCAGGTTGGGCCTTCCAGGTTGTCTCCTCACAAGAGGGAATACATAGCTCCCATCAACTTCACTCCATAGGTTTTTGCCATTCATTGGCGGGATACCATAAGTGTAAGCTAGTTGGTATACGTCTTTCTTGAACCATTCACTGACAAAAATGACGGGGTCCTCCTTGACCCAATGAATACAACATATAGCATGGGCGCATGGAATGCCCCTTAACTCCTAATATCTGCAACTATATGTTCTGTGAAGTACATCGACCACAAACCTGCTTCCCAAGTCTGTGACCTCGAATTGATACTTCCCTACATGCCTAAGAGTGCATTTCCTGGACTTCTTCTTGTTCTCTTCGACCACCTCCTTATCCGAGGGCATAACGTATCAGTTCTATTTGAAAATAACTCCTTTTTTTGCTACCCTACATTATTGCACCTCTGACTTCCTCTAGCATGTCGATGATTGGCTTAGACCTGGCCTGCATGATGTAGTTGTTGAAGCACTGCAAATGTTGTTGTCGATCACCTCACACCTTCTGTCCTCATTAATGTACGCCTGCAAAACTTCTTTATACCTATATCTTGAAGTCTTGAGCGGCTTGTGGGTTCACACTGCTCATCTCCTCATCAGCCGTTGGAAATCTTCGTGCGTGGTGGCCTTCGCAACTTTCCAGAATAAGTTCTTCAAAATGTCGTGGAATGTCCTTTCTTCTTCCAATTCGAGATATGCCGAGCACAATTCCTATGCTCCGCATTGGGCAAGAAGGAGGACACTCGTTCTCCAGTCCCTGCACAATGTTAGACGACGCATCTATTAATGTACTACACATGTCTAACAGTAGTTTATAAGAGTCCAAAGAAATAAATTAAATACCTTCTGCTGATCGCTAATAATCGCCCAGCCATTTCCGTCCACCATTCCTAGATCATTCATCAGAGCTGAATAAACCACGCCCACAAAGATTGATTTTCACCTTCAACTACCGCTGTGCGATGGGGAACATTTGATTATTCACGCCCTGCCGACAACACTCAATAGTTGGCCTTTCAGTGTTCTTCAAAAACATCCGTCCATTCCAATGACTCGTCTACAGCCTTCAAGGAACCCTCTTGCTATCGAATCGAAACATATGTAGAGCCTCTTAAACCAAACCAAGGAATCTGGGGTCGCTCTATCGAGAACCAACTTAAAAGTACCACGCCTATTTACCCTCTTTAACTCGGCAACATATGCGGGAAGCATGTGGTAATGGTCGTCCAATGTTCCTAGAAGCTTTGTGCGCGCCTCGGCTCTGGCTCTATAGCATGTTTGTTTTGAAACAGTGATTCCGAACAGATCATTTATTTCCCGCATCATATCTGTCACCTTCATATCCAAATTCATTCGAATTTTCTCCAAGAAGTGTTTCGCAACCCAGTGATAATCAGCTTGGCTATTCCTCGGCGTCCTGCTGCACATATCCTCCACGGATATATCCTCCACGGACAGTTTCCCTTGCAGACGACCTCCACTTTCCGGTCACCGGACCTCGGAAAAGTGATGTTGAATCCGTTCCAAATAGCGTGGTCCTTCACAGCTGCCCTAAATTGCGACGCCAATTCAAACTTCATGCCCACTTGAAATATAAAACTCTCATTGGGGCATCTCGGATCATACGTATTGCCCTTGTATCTGTACCTTCGATTTTCATCATCGTCATCGGTACTATCGGGGGTTAACATATCATCCTCTGAATCGTCATACTCGCTATGATCTACCAATTCGTCATTCCATTCCTCACTGGAATATTCGTCTGGTGCACTTAAATACACGTCACTTTCCTCAACTTCCTTACAGATATCATATTCTGAGTCATCATCGCTATTATACTCAAAACCGAACACCTTGCACTCGTCATCGGCCCTGTTAAGTGACGGATGGTAAATAGTAATAGAACATGCATTAACACCATAAATTTTCGTCATGCAGGTTTTATAAAAAGATTATACAACCCACAGACATATTTATAACTCTACAGAGAGTTCAACGCCAAAAAAAGTACATTACCAATTTTAAAAATAATTTGAATCATCAACGCAAAGAGGGTTAGTATTGTGATGTGCAAATATATCTCAAATAACATTGGAAATAATTAAAAATTAAAATTATAAGACGTGTAGGACAAATAGAGATAATAAAATCTTACATTACTTGAATCCAAGCGTCCACTGTCGAAGAAGAGAAGAACGCCTAAAAGCGCAAAAAATAGATGACTATGATGAGAAGAGGACAACTCTTCATATTTTTCATAACAGAAAGCAAAACAAATTCAAAATAAATTAAATAGGGATCACACTTCTTGTTCTCACCAATAAGTATGAGAAAGAAACACCATATCCTCCGTGATCAATAGAGAAACACCAACATCTTTGTCATGAAAATAATCTTATTCATCCAAGAGATATAAAGAGAGAGAGAGAGAGAATAATGATACACATAATAAGAGAGAATTGCACGAGTGAACTCAAAACATTTATACCAAGCGAGAGAAAGGAAATGGAGAGATAACTTATACGAATGCAAGAGAGAGAACGACACAAATTTAAAAAATAAACATGGTAAGATGAAAAGAAGAGAGAGAAAGTTAACTTTTACACCGAGTCCAAAAACGCAGCTCACCGTAAACATCATTCATGGCAGAGAGGAACTGAAATTTTGAAATGCCATTGTATGAGATGTTTAAACTGATAGAGAAAGTTACATGAGTGGAGTGTGAAAGTTCTACATGAAGGCAAAAGTAACAGTCATAAATAATCTTCAATGAAGAGAGAGAGAGACTAAAATTATCCAAATGTCATTGAACAAGATGTCAAAACTGATAGAGAAATTTAAACGAATGTAGTCTGCAAGTTTTACACGGAGACAAAAAACAACAGCCCAAGCGAATCTTCATTTAAGAGAGAGACTGCAATTTCCCAATGTCTTGTTAATCAAAAGAGCAACTCAAGGAAATCTTCCTTTAAGAGAGAAAGAGATCAGAAAATTTTCAACTGTCATTAAACAAGATGTGAAAATGAGAAAAGCTGCAAGAATGGAGTTTGAAAGTTTTACATAGAGACAACCAAACAGCCCAAGGTAGTCTTCATTAAAGGGAGAGAGACTGCATAGCTTTCCAAATGTTACTGAACAGAATGCTAAAAATTAATAGCAGCCCTGGGTAATCTTTATTTAAGAGAGGGACAGAGATAAGAACTTTCAAAAGTCATTGAACAAGATCTTAAAATTGACAGAGAAAGTTACATATGGGCTTCAAGAGAAAGAGAGAAGATCATCGGTATTTTGAGAAGCAGTAATGCATGTCCATCTGGAGAGAGAGAAAGAAACCCACATGTAGCTAAAGAATGCGGTAAACCATGAAATCTAGAGGGAGACACAAAAAGTTACATGAATCGAAGAGAGAATGGGCTTCAAGATAAAGATAGAAGATCATCGGTATTTTGAGAAGCAGTAATGTATGTCCATCTAGAGAGAGAGAAAGCAACCCACACGTAGCTAAAAGCGCAGTAAACCATGAAATCTAGAGAGAGATAGAGAAAGTTACACATAGCTAAAAAAGCAGTAAACCCTACCTCGTGGAACTCCCGTAGCCAGGAAGAAGCTCGCAACGATTACCGTAGCCAAGAAGAAGCCCCTTCTCCCTCGCGCCCTTTCTTCCTCCTTCTCCACTGTCTCCTTCTCCTTCGTCGCCTTTCTCAGCTCTCTCCCGGGTGACTCACATTGGGCGGGCTAAAATCTTTCTTTCTTCAAATCGCACAGTGACGTGGAATCCACACGGCTGCCACATGGATTCCGCCTAGGTGGACTCCGCCGGAACTCCACCTGGCAGCCACGTAGACTCCACGTCACAGGCTGCTGACAAAATGGGACTTCGGGCTGTGTCGCGGCAAAAAAAACGTAAGGGCTGTAACTCGAATTTTTGAAAAAGTTCGGGCCACACCGTGATATAACCCCTATTTTTATTGAATAATCTCAATTACCAACGACAAATTATACCCCTAAAATTCAGATTATCAGTCAACAAACTCCCTTGTATATTTTAGAGCACAATATATATCTTGGCGACCTACATATTGTAAACTCAACCCAGTGACTAGGTTAAATAGATACATGATTAATTAGCATATAAAATAATAAATATAATCAAATTTAAAGTTTTATAAAGGTTATTAATCACCTGATTCGTTTAATAAGTTGATCATGAAGTTAGATGGATCATCCTTTGAATGTTGAAAGATATAATTTGAGTTTGGGATTTTAGAAAAAATCTCATTACATATAAATAAGGGAAAGCCTAGAAAAAACATTCTAGGCCTGAATTATTTATGTACCAACCATTATTTTCCCTTCCCCCTGTGCTCTTCTCCTCTCCCAATGTGATTGGAAGGGTATATGATGACTGTTGGAAGGTACGAGGGATCATCTAGTGGAGGGGATTTGATCTGCAATAACAGTGTGGATACGCCAAGAGACTAGACACGTGAATATATCAACATGTATCACTCATGAAACTGATAAATCATGGAGCTGATCCACATAGAGGTGATTTGACCATTTGTTTTAGTGTATCCTAATTACACCACCGATAGTCTTTCATTAAATCAATAAATTAAGTATCATCTCAATCAAAGTCCTACAATTCAACATGAAAGAGAGGGAGGTTGTGTGGAAAGAAAGATACACCATGTGGAGAAAGATACACCATATGGATAGAAAGAGTAAGAGACTGATACAGAGGGATACGATGTAAAAAGAGAGAGGTAGAAAGAGATAGAGTAATCACGATTGTGTAGAGGAGGGAGTGTAATAGATAGATTAGGAGAAATATAGAGATAAGGGAAAGAAAGAGAAATGAAACAATGGGAGAGTGAAAGAACTATAGAGGAAGAAACAAGCCATGAGACTGTGGAAAGAGAGATGAGACGAGAGAATATAGAGATCGTGCATTCAAAAAAAATTCTTTTAGGTATTTATCAATATTTTAGTATTCTTAAGCATTAATTACAATGGTCAACATAATATGTCGATCGGGTATACATGTTATCTTATCATGCATAATTCATACGTTTTGCATGACACGTGCACTTGATGACATATGTGCATGCATACGCCTTTTGACAACACAAATGTACATGCTGCAATAGATACAAATAAGGATGATGTTTCTCATTCAACACGACAACAATGATCATTGCCAATGAATTTGTTTCCAAAATAGAATTCTATGAGAATGATAGACAATATTACTACAAGCATCATCCACAGGGATTATGGTTGTTGTGGACTAGGGAGATTTTGGTAATTGATCAGGCTTACAGCTCTCCATGATGAAAAAATTTGTCCACGATGATGATGATGACTATATTTCTTGATGATGGTAGATAACGCCAACACAATCATGAGGGTTTTATCGAAATAAATTGGATTTTAATGTTTTTACGAAATATGGAGGAGAGAGAAAGCAATGGGGGATATGCATAATTATTTTTTCAGCGGCATCCATTTGCGTGTGCCAATTTAAGTAGGGACTTTCCCCATAATGTCAAGAACTTTATTTTGTGGGGACACGTGGCACGATCTCGTCGGTCAGAATGGAATCCGAAAGATGAAATACATCAGCCGAAGTCCTTCTTTTGGACGGTAAGTGCACCACACATGCTACACATACGAAGTACAAGCACAGGAGGTGACATGGCAAGTTGTGAGTGTTGGCGCTATTAAAAACACACCGTTAAGTGTGTTTATTATGTATTTTTATTTCTTGTCTTTTTCTTATTTCATCCATGGGGTACATGACGCACCGAGGAAGAACCCGCCAAATTGCACCTTAAATTAGTAAATAAATCAGCAATCAGCAATCGACAAACGATTGTGTGTATTGGAAAATATTAATTAAATAAATGAATATTGACCCAACGGCTATGATTCGTCAATATGAATAGTTATAACTTCTGACCTTAAAGTCAGATTTTTTATGGATTTTCTTATTTCCACCTCCTCTTTCTATTTTTTAATTAATTACTTATTCATATCATTCAGATCAATCCTATATAGATGGATAATAATTAATTACTTATTGGGGGTAAAATGTTAATCTTCACTATTTAATATTGACCAATCAAATGTATATGCTCCGTTATCACATCTGCATGACAAAGAGAAGAACCAACCTGGACCAACTGTGTTTGATTCTTTGTACTTAGTTGTATTTGAATTTTAGTGTAATTTGGATTATTCGTTAGTGAAATTTGTGATTTTTCCTGTTGATCTTGGCCTGAAATTCTAAATTGCTTGGCCTGAGCAGCATGTACAAGCCCTTACTAGGATTCAGAGGAGATATTGTTAAATCAATCTAGCTATTCCACTAGCGCATTAAAAAAATTATAAAAAATTTAATTTCTAGGAAAGAGTAGATTATGTTCATGAGATAGTAGTGAGTAAATTTGGATACCCAAAACAATATAAAACCCCTCTACTTGACTCCTTTGATCCTTTTTAGAGGATCACACAAGTCAATTTAGAGCTCCCTACCTCTTCTATTCTTCCAATATATTCTACCCTCCTATCAAAATTCTTAATCTAATTAGGGGGATTCGATCTTCATTAAAGGTGAACTTAACTCTAATTAGGGTTAAATTATTCAAGTAGATCACTAATTGGATTGCCTTAATAGCTTCGCTTGGATGATACCTATACTTATCACTATACATCTTAAGTTAGAGTTTTATAAATTTTATTGTATAAGCAAAAATTAACAATGATAAGGGATTTTAATTGGAATATTTCACCCCTACTTTTTGGCTTATCAAAGAACCCTGAATAGTTCTGGCCTCGGTGAATTTAGTGCAGGGCCTTCCCTATTTATACTTAGTGGGTATTTTTTATTTAAGTCTCCAAAATTATTTTATAACTACCTCTTCAATGATAGAATTTAATGTATTTGACACTCTATAGTAGGCTTAGCATTCTCTTCCATAATGATTCTATGAACACATGTAAATGAACTAATTCCCTTCATATCAGAAATACACCAACCAATAGCAGATTTATAATTTCAAACCATGGGTAGTAGTTTACTTTCTTGATAAGATGATAATGAAGATGTCAAAATAACAAAAAAATCACTGTTCTCTCCTTGAAATGCATATTTCAAGATAGATGGTAAGGATTTTAAATCAATTTTTGAACCAATAACACAGACAGTACACTGAAACCTGAAACCATCTTGCAAATCTAGAGATGGAGAACACATAACATTACAATCAAAATCACCATTAGATCAATCAAGCGAATATCTTCACAAGCCTTTTCTGGATATTTCATTAGCCTAGACATGTTGAATTCTACCTTTTCCTTACCCACTTTCAATCAGAAAATTCCTTTTTCCCAATCCATGTTTGCCCTGGCTGTGGCTAAGAAAGGTCGCCCTAAGATGATAGGAGCATTCCTAAGATCTTTGGGGACCTTTATATCAGCCACTATAAAGTCTATTAGGAAATGACAATGCTCTATTTTTACCACTACATCTTCCAACAATCCATAGGGTTTCCTAATAGACCAATCCGTTCAATTGAAGTTCCCGAAAAATTGGTTCTAAATCTTAGAACTGAAATTTATCATATAAGGCTTTCGGGAAAATGTTAACACTTGCTCCTGAATCAAGTAGAGATTTGTAGAAAACCATTCCCACTATCTTGCACTTGACAAAAAGGAGGATGGGTATCCCTATATTTTTTAAAAAGGAGGATGAATATAACTCATATTTTCGGATAATTGGATACATTTTTGCTTTTTACTTGGTGTACACAAAATTTTCAAAATTTTAGCATATGAGGGAATATGTTGAATTTCTTCCATTAAAGTAATCTTGATTGTAACTTTCTTGAAACTTTCTAGAGGGTACTCATCATTTTCATTTGGTTTAGCCTTAGAAATTTTAAAGGATTGGGATAAGGAATGCACAGCAAATAGTCTTGAGGATCAGGTTCTTTTCTAATCTCTTCTACATCTTCAAGAGACTCTTCTACTTGGTCCATTTTTTCAGGAATATGAGGAAGAACTTTCCCACTTCTGAACTTTGAAATAGCACACATAGTTTCATGATGATTTTCTGTAGAAATATGGCTATCATTGGAATGTAAGTTTCTAGGATGAATTTCAGGCTGCGTTGGGAGTCTGTCTTGTTCATGGTTGAAACCAAATTCTTTAGTTGAAATCTTCAAACGATAAGAGAAACTTGATGTCTGATAAGTGCACCTCCGTGAGAGAAAGAGAAGGAGATGGGATCGAGGGATAGAGAGACAGATAGAAGAGGATGGCAAGGGCTGGCAGAGTAGATGACACTGCGATGGACGGATCTTTGCCCCTCATGTGCAGGAATGATCATCTGCAAAAGGGAACAGTGAGGTTGAGTTTAGAAAATGGAAGGGATGCAAGGGCAATCACCTGGGAACAAAAACTACTTCCTTAGGCATTGGGGGCACCTTAAGAACTGCTAGGTCATAGCCTGTCATGGGCCAGGCTACTCTCTTTGCATTCGGACCAAGGCCAACGTTCATAGATGCGTCTTTGTATCGCATCAGGACTCCCATCTTTGCTGACCAGCTTTTCCTCAAGCTGAGTTTGCAGCTTCCACGCCAGTTCTCATGCCACTTCAAAGTCAGGCAGACCCTTTTAGTGACTGAGCACTTGTAGGCCTTGGGTGAGGGGCGGAAAGCCGCTATGCACTTCAGGGTGACAAGCCATTCTTTGTCGTGAGACAATCCTGCTAGATGGCTAACTAATCACAGTTAGGGATTTTGGTGACATCCAAATGTGAAAGAGTATAACTTTTTAAGTAAGAATATAAGTTTTCTGGAGTGTTTTGACATTAAATTGGTAAATTTATAATTTTTTAAAGTCAAAATACATAACTATTGATAATTGGGTGTTTATTTAATTTAATATAAAATTTAGATATTTTCAACCTGTTTATTTCCATGACGCTACGTGTCGCCATTAGACTTGTCGAATGGTGAGCAACCACCATTAGGCAATTGTTAAACCTGGTTAATGATTGACAATTTAATAATGCTTATTCAACCTGGTTAATTATTTTGAATGATTATTGACATTTATTAAATCCGGTTAATGATTGGCGACAGCAAACCCATATTGAAAACTAATGGTTTGGTATTTAATAACAGCATTAAAAGCTAATGATTTTCCTTTAACTTTTTTTTACCTTGGGTGATGTGGACCAATAAAAAATGATATCATTTTTCTGTTACGCAACATGGGAATCAATGAGCAAGGATTTTGAAAAATTATACTTTTTTCACCAGTCAACTTTAGCTGCGCTGACATGTCAGCAACACATGGCACCACTTGTACACATGTCACGCAAGTCTACACGTACATGTGGCGCATATGTATCATGCCTTCGTTGCATTAAAAAGGGAATGCGATGATAAGACACGCACTCATGCGCCATTGCGTATGCTGTGACAATAATAATTAAATATAATACTTAAATAATATGTCGTGTTCTACTATTTGGTCTTTTTTGAATGGTGACAAGTGGCATGATGGGAGCTGTTGATTCTGGTGAAAAGGAACAATCAGAGTAAATCATCACATTAAATGCCAGGATATTAACCAAACGACAAGATGGAACTAACGGCGACAAGGAGAGAGAAATCTTTTGATTAAATCAACAGCGAAGAATTGTCCAAATTCCAAGTTTGATATCGAACAATCTAGAATTATGATTCAGCTAAAATTTTAAGGGTAGTTGTGTCTATATGTCATCTATCCAGTCAAATGGTTTGATCTTAAATTGAGTTCTCAGTGATGGTAAAAAATATCTTTAAGATCACTTCCTCATAGAGAGGCAAATTGAAAGAAAGCAAAAATTTGAAGGTCCATCAAGGGTGTCTTGGTGTCTCTAGCACTTGGATAGTGTCAACAAAGAAGTGGGAAGGTTGATCTGTAGCAGGAACATGCCTTGATCTTCGTAAAATATAAGGATCTAAGGTTAGTTTCTTGTCTTACATTGATTCTTCTTCCATAGACTTAGGAAGTTCAACTATCATCATCCTCCATCACCATTACCCATCCACCTCCATATTGTTCCATTGTCTTCCCTATCTATCCTCATTTATCATTCGTTTCACTTGTCTCATACAGCATCACAATCCCTTCTCGTCTTATTGCTCTCTTATATCTTAGTAAACCCTAAAGTGGTAAACCCTAAATAATTCACCACTAAAATAACTACTTATCATTAATGCTAATCTTGTCTCATTGCACCCTTCCTATCTACCTTTATCCTCTTGTCCTACTCAATGACCCACCACTAGCATTAACACAATATTTTTCCATCTTCCTAAATTACTACTACCTCTATCATGATCACAATCTTTACCCATTCACTACCTCATTTGATATAGATAATCCTTCTTGCCTTCTTGAATCCACCCGATAGAGAGTGCTCTTCCCCTAATATTCATTCTTACTCATCATTAACCGAGTAAATTATTTCATAAGTCAAGGTTTATGACTATTATTGATTAAACTCAATTTTACCACAATGTAATTTCTTCCCTAATTTTAAGCTAATTATCCATCCCAAATTGACTTTAGCTTCCTTGGGAGAATTTTAACTTAGAATTTTAAAGCCATATCATTTGCTGTTTCTGAACATCTGGTTCAATGTATTGGCATGAAAATTCTTCATTTTGGACTTACGTATTTTTGAGTTCTCATATGCTTCATCCCTAGCTCCTGGAGTTCATGTATCTACAATAAAGATTTTTGCCACCTGCATCTAAACAGCTGTTAAGTTTCTCATTCACCCAATAAGCTTTATCTTCACTATCCATCAAATGGTGGCAAGCTTTACCCAAATCCAATCTATAAGGAGACATCCCTGAGGACACGTTGTAAGAAGTTCCATAAGTCCATAGCCCATCATAAAACTTCATTAACAAGTCCTTCCCATCAGGCCTAATAATCTTTTTAATAATCTTTTTAATCTCCTTATTCAAAATTTCAAATTGCCCATTTCCTTGTTCATGATGTGTAGTCATGATTCTATTTCTTGGAAATATGAATTATTGAAGTGACTCCTTCCATCAGTAATAAGTGGTCTATGGCAGGCAAGCCTGGAAAAAATATGTTGGTAAATGAAATGAATAATTACATTGTGATCAATTGACCAGGTTGGAATAGCTTTCAACCTGCCTAGATAGATAACCCACCCCATAAGGATGTATTCATGTCCAGCTCAATTTACTAAAGAGAATATGATTTGAAGGATATATTCTTGGTATTGTTTTTTTTCTCATTTAGCTCATATATGTGTTAGAAGTGACACATATAGTAAATGTGAGAGGAATACAATCTTGGTAGATTTTGATTTGGTATATTTTTTATATCATATACACAGACTAATAAAGAGTTGTGAGTAAGATAAATATATATAAAGATTAGAATGATTACATATGTTTATATAAATTGATAAGTTGAAGGTAAACTATTGATTTAGTGTAGTAGTTTAAGAGCTACAAAGGTAAAAGAATTTATTTTAAATTTAATTCCAAAATATGAGATAGTAGAAAGGGGGAGGGAGAAAAACTAGATAGAAGAGAATAATAAAGATTACTTATGATTTAATTATATTCATTACTATATGGTGGGGGGTAGATTATGTTAGTAAAATTCAATATAAAAAATTACAACTTAAAAGCAAATTTTTGTATCTTAATGATATAAAAATGTTGGAAAGTATGGTAAAATGAAAAAATATATCAGATTGATGGTACATGTTTATTGAAATGCCTACAAAAAATTTCTCTGTTAAATACAATTTAAAATCCAACTCCGCATATGATTAAAAAATGGAATCTAAAATTGTTATTGACGAATTCTCATCTAGATCAAGTCTAGAAAATACCAGATTTTCCCTGGTTTGAAGATAAGGGAAGGGAATGCTAATTCTTACTCCCTAACGTCCCATCTTCTTCTCATGTGTGCTGGCACAGATCTGCATCTTTTTACAGTTCCTCCATCTCTTTCCTGAAGCTCTCGAGCTCATATGGAGTAGTCATTGCTCCAGAACCCATCAAGTCACCTCAGAAAGTTTTGATGTTACTTGCTTCCCTATCATGAAGATAATCAAAATGGTCTTGAAAGTCTCTACACCCTCTTCAAGAATACGCTAATACCACTGTTCTCCCAGGAGGCACTTGGTCAGAAGACTGACTCATGTCACTGGCCTGCACCAGCCAGCCCAAAGGGTGACACTTGAGGGATGAAGAAGAAGGGTTTTGTCCCATCCCACCTGTTCCATCACTATAATAGTCCATCCACCGCTGTAATTAAGTGGTAGCTGTGGTCCCTTTTTCTTTTGATGTAGCTCGTCTCCCCTAGCCAGCCTCATCATTATATGCTCCATCCTCATTATCACTCTCCAAAAAATCAGGACCCTGAAAAATAGGAGGTTAAAATGAAACAGTCAAGATCAGAATGTTACTTATACTTTGGTCCATTTTCACTTGGGGCGTCAGTCCAAGTCGGCTTGAAGCCTTATTGCACTATGACTTTTTGAAGTGGCTTCTTTGTATCTTATTTTCTTAAGATCATGACTGGCTTCTCCATGATTTATCTCTTCTCTGGTCAGCCCAGCCCAGCGTGGATGGTAAAAAACAATGAAATCTCAATCCCATGTCATAAATAAACATTCCCACTCCATAAATTTGTTCCTAACCCTTTTTGAAATTTAAATGTTACTCACTCAAACCGCACATGCATTGTTCTATATTTGGGTATACTGTGAATCTCTATGTGGGGCAGCGAACTCCATATTTCTATGAATTAGTGTCGCCATGCCTATTGTGCTTGTGGTCACTAGCCACTTCGAGTCTTGAGTTATGGTGCTTCCTAGCCGGTGGTACTAGAGTGTCAATTGCACTTAGCAGGTGCCTCGCCCAGCACGCTCACTTCTCACATACAAACAATTTTGTTTTTCATCTTCATTCTTTTTCAAACAAAATACTGGGGTATAATTAACCCATAACATGGTTAGCCCGGAATCACAATGTTCAAACATTTTGTAAAGGAGAAATTTTTAGAGCTTCAAATTATAAAAAAAATACTCAAATAGAAAAATTTAGCCAACTGGTCTGATAAATGCAAGAAATGTAAGTTCACATTGAAATGGGGGTGTTATCAACAGATTGATGGAAAAAAATTTGCATGCCTCAAAATGGATTTGTCACATTGCCACAGTTGTGTGATATCTCTAATCAAAGGTTAAATGGTTGTTACTAAATCGAAGCCATGTACCCCTAGCTTAAGATATACTCCTCCCCTTGTTAGCTCCAGGATTGCATAGTCTCCTATAATCAGTGTTCTACATTTAGTAGGCTACAACATTATGCTCATCAGCATCACTACATTCAATTTTCGACATGAACAAGTAAATGAAAAGAAATAAAAGAAAGAGTTTTAAGGGTATCTGATCTTGGCGTCAAATTTTATTTCAAAGTTTCAGATGGCTGAGATCATTAAGGAGTTAAATTAACCTCCTGGTGGGGGATTCATGACAGGTTAATTCAAGGTCTAGTCATCCTATGTTTCTGAATTCATAAAGGTTGTGGCCCTTTAGGTTAGGTCCTATCTTATACTCTACGACAAAGCCCGCCTCCAACTTACAGAAACCCTTAAAGTCAAATCCAGTATCAAAATATTGGTGTTATTTGAATGTACCAATAGTATTAGTATGTATCTCCTAGTATTATGGACCAAGAGAGGAAGGAAGCCAGTTATCAAATAAAAGCTTTGTTACATACTATCATGTTTCATCCAGTGATCCTAAATGCATTAGTTTTGTCTATTTTATTTCTTAATTCAATCTGATATATTTTTCTATTGAATTTATATTATTTTCATAATGGGATCTAGGTTTTGTTTTAGATTCCTTTAGGTTCTTGTTTTTCTTAGCATTTCCTACACAAATGTGAAAAGATCCTTGAAGCTGACCACATCCATGATTTGAATGATCCCAGTCGACTATGTAGTCCAATATATCAGCATTCCGCCATTTCATAAAAACATCAAGACATTTTTATTTATAATTCATTACTTTTTAAGGTTTATTTAGTTTTATTTTTATTTTTTAAATCATGAGATTTTCCATTCTTTACTAGGTAGTCCATCATTATCATTTTTGTTTTTTCTCTTATATTCTTGTTGTTTTCTTCCCATGATGAACAATACGAATATAAAGTAGAATGTTCACTCCTCTAAAAGATGAATAACAAGTGTGCATCAATATGCTCTACAGATCAATAGACATATAAAGCCTTCATTTGTAATTCATGAGCTACAAAATTATTTTCAACTATATATATCTATACATGCATTGACGACACTCAATTTTAAAGTGGGAGAAGGAAATTCATATTTTATAGAACTGCAAACATCTCTGATGTTTTAGTCTAAGGATGGGCTTATATACATATCTTACATTTTATTAATAAATCATGACCAAAATTTAGAAAGCTCTCTTCATTCTTGATCTTAAATGCATTTGAATGAAATTTAAGTTTTTATAGCTTATGATTATCCTACTTCCTTGACACAAAACCATGATCCACTGATATTGCAATATAAAGGTAATAAATAAGAGTTCAGCAAGGCATATTTTATGCATGTTTCCAATGAAATCTTAACTTAGAGCATGTAGATTCAGCTGCATATCATGTTATACCTCTCCGCATATATTCACCTTTTAAATCGTATAAAAGTACAGTTTTCTGTACTTAATGTGACCCATTTGGCCAATCATTGAAGTGGTCTGAATTTACCTCTTATTTGGAGAATTTTGAACCTTTTTTCAAGACTAGGAAAATTTCTCTTATGAACTGACCAAGGGACTCTTCATAAAGTCAAAAGAGATCTCACTGCGCTAATGGGCCTCCCGCTTGAGAGAAGACCCAAGAAGGAACTCCGAGAGACCCTTTAAAAGGATTGAATCATCTAGAAGGGTACTAACGGGCCTATGGGCTTGGCCCACATCTCACCCATAAAATTGATCCATTATTTAATGCGTGCTTATAACTGCTTTAATCTCCTTTGTAAAAGACATCCTGAAATTTCATTTGGAATTTTAGTGAAATGGTGAGAAGATTATTTTCTTGCTCTGTCTCTCTAGAGTTCTGAGAGTTAGTGAGGGCCAAGTGGAAGGTGAGCTAACAAGGCTCTCGGTGGAAGAGAGAAATCCTTCTCTCTCTACTCCCTAGCTGAAAGGTTCCCTCCTCTCTCTATTTCTACATTGGAGTTGCCAAGGGATCCAAGAAGTGAGAAGTGTCCAGGGCTTGTGGAGGTGGAACGAGAAGCCTACCAGTGACGTTAGCCAGTTCTTTCTTTCTCTACCCTTCTCTTTCTTGACTAATCTTGTTTTCTTGTGTTAGAAATGAAGATTAGGGGTTTGTTCTGTCTCTAGACCAGCTTCCCTGTGGGAATTGGGTGTTCTTGGCCCAAGAACACACCTAATTCCATTCACAACACTTGGCAGGCCCCAAAAGTGTGGTGTGAAACAACTTTCTTGCAAATCCTGATCAAAATTCATTTTCAACCAAGATTTGTTCAAAAAGAACAAGCCAATTTTTTTCTTCTAAATTTATTCCCAATTTAATTCTGATGAACTAAATTTGATAAAAAATCTATAAAAATACCTAAAATCACTCAAATGTGTTCTCAAATTACCTGATTTTTTTACCCTCATTAAAAATCATTTAAATGGGTAAATTCATAATTCACTATCATTTACACTCTATTTAAAGGAAATAAAATTTAATTTAATTTCTAGAATTCTTATACGCCCATTTTAGCTTAAATCCGCTCAAAGTATATTTAGTTTCTGTTTGTTATTCTATCTTTAATCCCAATCAATGAGGAATATAAATTCATTGATAAATCTGAGGAACTCCTCACTCGACCTAGTTTAGTGATACTTGGTATCAATAACCTAGAACCTTAGTTTTACATATTATCAACTTTCACTGTTTCTGGGGAGCACGGTGACCATCAGGGTGGTTTCTAGTTTTATATTTTAAATTATTTTACTTACTATTGGTTAAGGGAGCTCACTCCCTTAACCAATCTACTAATTGTGTGTTTTGAGACTTAATTGTGCTGCACATTCAAGCAAGGGCTTAAGAAAAAAAGGAAGAATTTTTTGTGGAAGAACAAGAAACTGGTGAAAGATCTACTTCAAAGCAAGAGATGAAGATGAGAGTCCAAGGAGTGATGAGGAATGCTCAACATCAAGCACAAAGAGCTATGAACACTCTAAGGGATGAACTCAACCCTACGATAGAAATTAGGACTAGTTCTATCCACCCTAACTTGGGTGCACATGTACAATTTAAAATGGACATCATCTTATTGCAATTTCTGCCTAAATTTTATGGAAAGACACATGAGAATCCATAGCACTTTATGGATTCATACAATTTACTTTTAGATTCTCAAAATTTAATGGAAATAACATCTGATCAGCTGAAGGTGTTGTATTTCACCATACATTGGAAGACAAGGCCAAGGATTGGTATAGAAATTTAGGCATTAGCTTTTCTACTTGGAATGAAATTGAGAATAAAAGTTTGACTAATTTATTTCCTCTTTCCAAAACTCGAGCCTGTACTAGGGACAGAAATTTTTTATCAATATGATCATGAAACCTTCAATGGATCTTGGGAAAGGTTTCAAAGTCTATGCACAAAATGTCTCCATCAAGGAATTTATGATATGAAATTGTCCATGATTATTTATGATGGCCTAAATGAATCTAATCAATTGAAAGAACACAATGCTTCAGGAGGGTATTATTATCATCTCCCTTAGAATGAAGCATATCTATTGATTGAAAAGGTAGAAAAAATTTATCTTCTGAAAAGAAATTCAAATCATCATTGCCGAAAAGGGAAAAATGTGAAAAGGCTAAGGTTCAATCTAATTCAGAACTAGGTAAATCTTTAAAGGAGGTTGCTTCACTCTTCAAAACTTTTTGTCACACTAACATGCCTCTGGTCAAGGCAAAGATTTGTTCAATGTGTAGCAGTAAGCATCATAAAGATGGAGCTTTCCATGAGGAAGAGGTGCATCTTGTGTACAAAAACCAATGGAGCAGTACATGCATGAAATGGAATATTGGAAAACTGCCAAAACGTTTTATGCAGGTTTAAGAGATCAAGAGCGAAATATGATCAATCCAGCCAGTAGAGGTACATAAATATTTAGATGAGGCACTTGGAATTTTATAAACCTTATCATAAAAGGATGCTGATTATGCTGCTTTTAATTGTAAAGAGAGAAAAGTAAAAACTAAGAGAGGTGGGATGATTGATGTAAGCACTATTGAGATTTATGTACAATTGAACTAGTAAAATATATTCTTGATTTAACTACACACATCGATAGTTTAAAATTGTCCAATTATTCTCATCCTCTTCAAATAGATATTTCCTTTTGACATCATTGATCTATTTCTCTAGAATGATCATGTATAAATATACCATATATTGCATAAACAAGTTATGGCTATTGATAGATTCAAGATGAATAGACCAATAGCTCAAAATTCTTGGAATCCTAGAGATAGTGGATACCCTAGGAATAACATGCCAAGAAATGCATATTTAAATCCCTCTCCTTTTTCACATAGAACAAAGAAACTTTTACCCTAAGGCCAATCAAAATAACTTTCATCAAACTACTAACCCGTAGTATGATGAGTTCTATATGAATGTGCAGAAGAAACAAGATAAAGTGGATAAAAAGCAAGCTCAAACGATCAGAATGCTTAAGGTGTTCGAGAATGAAATGGAGTGAATGATAGAATAAAATAAATGCAGGGCAGACCTCAAACAAAAGGGTAAAATGGTTGAGAATGGATTCCCTATCCATGAAATTGGTCGAATCCCAACTCAACCTCAAATTAATCCCAGGAACTTGCATTTAATTCAAAGTCATATTTTTTTCTCGGATTAATCATGAACCCATGCATGCAATGTGTAAATTTTCAAATGTACAAATATTGCCTGATATTTTATAAGTTTGAGGAGAAGAAGTACAACAAGTTCCCTCATATGCTAATTTTTTGAAAAATCTGTTCACACAAATTTTAAAAATTAAAAGAATATAATTATCTGAAAATATTAGTTCTATTTTACAACATCTTCCAGAAATATATAGGGATTCAAAAGCTCCCCTGATAAACTGTGAGATAGGAGGAATTATTTTTTTCAAAATATTACTTGATTCAAGAGCTTGTGTCAATATTTTTCCGAAAGTCTTATATGATAAATTCAAATTTAGGGAATTAGAAACTATCTTTTTTTTGGATGGCTCTAATAGGCAACCCCATGGATTATTAGAATATATGTTTTTTAAAATATAAAAATTTTATTTCCTTGTTGATTTCAATATTTGCATTATTCAGGTGACGAACAATCTTAGAAATGCTCCTATCATTTTATGTAGACACTTCTTGGCTATAACTAGGGCAAACACAGATTTGGAAAAGTGAATAATAGAGCTTAAAATTGGAAAATAAATATGTGAAATTAACATATCTAAGTTGATGAAATATCCATAAAAATCTTGTGAACATTTATGCTTTGTAGATGTCTTTGAGCATATTGATTACAATTCTTAATGTGCATCATCTCAAGAGCTTTCTAATTTCCCCCTTAAATTATCTATCATGGTGCATACTCTCTTGGAGTAAAAATTAATGATCTAAAACCATTACCATCAACTTACAGATATGGGTTTTTAGGATTAAACAATGAGATTTGAGTTATTATCTCATCATATTTATCTTCGGATCAAGAAATGAATTACTCGGCATGCTTAGAAAAATAAATCTGCCATTGCATGTTCTATTTCTTTCATCAAGAGCATTAATGCATCCACATGCGTTCATAGTTTTTTTACTGATGCAAATGCTAGACCCACTAGAGAATGCAACAGGAAATTAAATCCTATCATGTAGAATGTAGTTAGAAAATAAATATTAAAATGGTTAGAAGCTCGATTTATTTACTCGACTACTAATAGTCCTTGGGTAATCAATTTGCATGTAGTCCCTAAGAAAATAGGAATCATTTTAACCAGTAATAATCAAGGGGAAGAAATTCAAACTAGACTCCTAAGTAGTTGGAATATAGGCATCGATTATAGAAAGCTCAATGCAGTTAGAAAAAAGGATCACTATCTGCTGCCTTTACTCGATTATAGTTTGCAGAAATTAGAAGGAAAAACTATTTATATTTTTTAGATAGATACTCAGGATATAATTAAATACAAATTCACCATGAAGATCAGGAAAATACTACTTTTACTTGCCCATTTAGAACCTTTGCATTTAGAAGAATGCCATTTGGACTATGTAATGCACCAGCTACACTTCAAAGATGCATGACTGCTTTGCTTTCACAACCAGTCATAGATTGTCTATAAGTTTTCATAGATGATGATAAGCCAAAAATGGTGTGATTAAATGTGAATTTAATTGTGTCATTGGGATTTGAGCTTATGCAATAAATTTATAAAATTCACTTTTTTTCAAAATATAGAAAGTATAGAATGAGAAAGGGGTCAATCCATAGGGAGGCACCTGTCCTTAAAATCTGAATTTAGTTTATGTTTCTATGAGCTTGAAATTGTATGAACTAATGGAATGCTTAAAAAATAGAGAGATGGTGCTAAATGAGATAAGGGAATCAAGAAATTTGAACCTTTTCCTGAAGATTCAGATCACCTGAATGAATGATGAGAATGATTTTAGTTTTTAGGGCTTGATCCTCTTGAAAGGATTAATACCTTAATGAAGAAATGGATGGAAAGAAATCCTACCCCTTCTTGATATTGATTCTCCTTTGAGGGAATCAAGATCTTGGAGGGAAACTAACTATAAGTGCTAAAGAAGATGTAGTTACTAATAGATTCAATCTAAATGAGATCCTAGAAATGGTAGATGAACTATCTAATTTGTTTTTGATTTTAGATTGCACTCTTGAACTATGGTGATGCTCTCCCCTCGAGAACTACTCCTAGAGCATATATATTTTGCCCATGCTTGGTGTTTTGGGGACAAACAAGAAGAAGAAAAAGAGGGAAGAAGAAACAGACCAGATTAACTCAAGAACTGCAAAAAATTTTGACTCCAAACGCTTGACGTGTCCTTCTTGGCCAACTAGGGTTGGGGCAAGTTTGAACTGGTTTTCCCCCTTTCCTGAAATTATTTTACAAATACCTTTGGTATATTGAATGAGCAGGAAAAGATAAAACTACCCTCAAAATTCAAGGTCAATCTGATAGACCATCCAAATTTTCTTGAGATATCAAGGTTTTAATTTTCTTGAATTATGACCATCCAAATTCTTCATTTTCTCTCTCCTCCAGGTGTTGCCAGCTCATCTTACCTTCCACGTGAAGCAAGAAATCTCTCTACTGTTAGAAAAAGTGAGAAAATGTGGAAAGAAGTCTAGAAAAATTAGGAAACCGCATTAGTAATTATAAATAAATATTTTTTGCCCTCTAAAATTAATTTCTTCATGAATCTAAAGTCAAATAAATCTGTACAAACTCCATAAAATCTTGAAAAATCATGATAAAATGCAATTTTAATCAGTTTAAAGCGTGATAACATGCAAATATGGATATTTGGATGCAGATATTTATGATTGTGCATGATATTTTTACAATAGTTTGCATGGTATCAGATGGTTTTTCTTTCATTCCTCAAAATGTTGATGCATAATTTGCTAATTTAGACAAAGTTTTGCAAATAAGCATGGAGAGAGGGCTAATGCTCACTTGGGAAAAGTCTCACATGATCCAAGAGGGAATAATATTGTGATCTATGTTCAGCAACCATGGATTCTAGGTGGAGAAGGCCAAGTGGAGGTGATCCAGAATCTTCCATTTCCCACCAATACCAAGGAACTTAGAGGGTTCCTCGGCCACACAGTCTTCTATACGCAGTTCATTAAAGATTTTGCTAAATTTTCTAAAACACTCACTAACTTATTGGCCAAAGATTTGAATTTTGAAATTAACAGTGCATGAAAACAAGAATCTTACAAAATAAAGGATGCTCTGGTGAACACAGCGGTTCTAAAAACTCTAGACTGGAATCACCCCTTTGAACTTATGTGTGATTCTTCCAATGTTTCACTAGGAGTACTGCTCTGTCAACAGATTGAAAAGAAGCAAGCAGCCCTCTATTATGCTAGCACGACCTTAGGAGATGCTCAGGTAAATTGCACTACAAGTGGGAAGGAATTTCTAGTTATTGTGTTTGCATTAGATAATTTTATGTTATATTTTTAGTTTGGAAGATAGTTATATTCTCTGATCATGCAGCTATTAGATATTTAATGAATTAAAAAAAGGTGAAACCTAGGCTGATCAGATGGATTATATTAATGCAAGAGTATGTCATAGAAATCAAGGATAGGCGTGAGTATAAAAAATTCTATAGATGATCATTTATCCATGTTAAATGTCAGTAAACCAATTTTGATTGTCGAAACCTTTTCTGATGAGCATATCCTTAATATTAGCACTAGAAAACTCATGGTTTGCATACATAGTGAAATATTTAGTTTCAGGAAGAACCCAAGAGGATTTGACTAAGCAAGAAAAGAAGAAGATTGTGATAGAAGTTCGATATTATTTTTGTGAAAATTCCAGATTATTTTATTTTGGGGATGATCAAATTTGAGAAGATGTGGCCCGGAAGATGACCATAAAAATATATTAGAATTATTTCATTCATATTTTTTGCGGTGGACATTTGGCATAAACAATTACGGCTTCAAACGCTCTTCAATGCAGATTCTTTTGGCCTATGTTATTTTGAGATTATTACGATATTTGTAAAAGTTATCTAAAATCTCAATCCATGTTCAATCTAAAAAATAACGATGGCATGTCCTTAAGACCAATTATAGAAATTGTATTTTTTTATTTATGGAGCATAGTTTTTTATGGGAACCTTTTCACCATGTTTTGAACATGAGTATATAAAGATGGCTGTGGATGATGTGTCCTAATAGGATGAGATAATCCTCACTCGGACAACTACTCATAAGTAGTATGTACTGAAAATTTTGACTCAATATATATTCTCTTGATTTAGACGTCCAAGAGTAATAATTAGTGATGGTGGATCCCAGTTTAACAATTCTCATTTTAAATATTTACTTAAGAGGTATGGAGTACATCATAAGATGACCGCCCCATACCATCCTCAAGCTAATGGCCAAACTGAATTAAGTAATAGAAAGAGCAAGAAGATTAAGGAAAAGATTATACAGCCAAATGGTATAGATTAGATTGAAAGATTGTCTGATATTTTGTGGGCATATAGAACAGCCTATAAGGGACCCATCAGGATGTCCTCTTATAGACTCATCTTTGAAAATGCATGTGATCTTCAAGTTGTGATTGAACATCGAGCTTATTGGGCAATTAAGAAGTCAAATCTCGCCATGTAAGATGCATGGAAAAATAATTTTGTTTCTTCTTCAAGAATTTCAAGAGTTGAGAAACAAAGCCTTTGAAAAATTTGGTGATCTATAAAGCCAAAATGAAGGCCTTTCATGATAGTCAACTAAATAGAAGAAATTCCTATGAAAAAAAAGTTTGGCTTTAACACTATCATTTAAATTCTTTCCAGGGAAGCTACAGAGCAGATGGGATAGACCATTTATTATCATTACACTTTTTGATTATGTTGTTTTGATTTTAGGTCAAAAAACAGGTGGAAGTTTTAAAGTAAATGGACCATGATTGAAGTCGAACATGGAAGCAGAACCTCAACCTATGAAACCTAAGGTAAACCTTCTTGGTGAACCAGGGATTTAATCTTGCATTATCAAACTAAGAGTAATTTTTATATTTTCTTCTCTACATATTTGTTCACTTTTAAAACTTTGGCAAATAACTGGCTATTAAACTAGCCATTTGATCTCATTAACTATCTTTCTAGACATTTTTTTTGTTAAATAGGAGATTAATAAGGAGAAGGCAAGCGTACTGAGCACAATTATCCATGGCAAGACAATAGCATCAACTAAATGGGCATAAAAATCATGGTTTGACATTTCTTCTTATAAAACTTTATTTCTTGCATTAGGGACAATGCAGAATTTAGACCTAGGGGGGGGTAAAGATTTTCAATGATTTCTAAATTATGAATCCATTCAAGTTGGGGGATAAATTTATTTTATTAAAATTACACTATCTTTTCAAATATCTTGGTCAATTTAATCTAATCCCACCTTGAAAAGTTACTCCACTTTAAAATCATAGAAATATGGGCATAGAAGTTAGGATCTTGTAGCATATTGAGTACACCTCTTGATGGTATGAGCCATTATTCTATGCCTATGATCTCCTCCTGAATGGCTACAATATCCGTGGGGTGCAGAACAGAAATGAAAATCAAAGGGTTGAAGTACTACTCTCCCTGGTTGAGTGCTGAGTGATTTACCCATCACACCACTTTACACTAGTTGAAGCTATTAAATGGTAGGCATCTCCATTAATTGGAATCTTTCTTGGGTTAGAGGGAATCATTTCTTCAAGTTATAAAGTACAGAATCATTTTTTTCTTGAGCCACCTTAAGATATCTTTGAAACCTATATATATGAATCCGCTTCACCTTGCTCCTAGCCTACCTTAGGCCCTTTCACCCATTATTGTTTATCCCACTACGAATATATCTATACCCCATTATCCCTAAGTACTTATGATATAATTTACTTCTGTTTCCCTTTGTGATATATTTTCATTGTTATCATTCCCTTTGTTTTCGTCTACATCGTGACATTCTATCTCATCATTTTTGTTAGTAGCATGAGAAGAATTGTCTATGAAAACAACTCACTTGATCAAAGCTGCTTTGTTAATAAAGCAGCTTCTTTTCTTTCAGCCCTTGAAATAAAAAGAAGAGAAAAAAAATAATTCAAGAAAAATAACAGAAAACATGGGGTTTCTTGTTCCAGAAGCATATAGGTTCATTAGTTAGAGGAACAATGCAGCATTATATATATCATCTATTGATAAGGTGGATATGCACATATGTAGTCCACCATTTTGAAATGTGTCCTTTATCATCATGAAAGGCAATTTTAGGCATGCTTTTTCTTTCCCTCCTCTTTTCATCCATACCCTGTGATCAATAAATAGAAGTGTGGATCAATGTCAAAATTATCCTTAAACTTCCTTCCTACTCATGTGGGCTGATTGAAAGTTAGTGATTTTTTTGGATCCATTAAGTGTAATCTTGGTGCCCTGGGTGTGTGGAACGAAGCAAAAGAGGAAGGGGAGCTTACTTGAACTTGTAAATCCCCTTGATCCTAGTGGAACGTAACGATCTACAATAAGCATCTTCGTCTTACAGTGCTCATTTTTTGACATCATTGGTAGCTTACTTCACTTGATTTTGTATTTAATACATATCTCTTCCTACCTCAACTAAATCTCCATGTTAAGGACATTAAATACTTAATCATAGCTCCCACTAAAGACTACCCATACTCATTACTAGCTAATATTACTAATTTAGGTGATAAACTAAAATTTAGGTTAAATAAGTCCCTTTAAAGCTCTGGTTTACACAACCATATTTATTTAATTTTCCTAAAAATAGTGAACGTAAGCATCAAATCCACAAGGTGCACTTTAAATATATTTTCAAATAACTACTTTAGGTGATGTAAATTTTTCTGTATTTTTAAGAATTTTCTAAATAGGAAAATCAATGAAATAGATCAAATACATATTTATTTTGTTTTAGATAATTTTTAATAAAAAAGTATGACTTTTTAAAGGAATTTTTGGATAATTTATACGGCAAGAAATAAGATATAACGTTGAAGAAAACCTTTGACTGCAATTTGTGGGCACCGGCACTCCCCTGGGGATCATCAAACGTCATCCGTCACGTCCCACGTCACCATGACGCACACGTGACGGATGACGTGACGGTGACGGTAACGGAATGCATAGGGCATGACGGTGACGGTGATGCATGAAGGGCTGTACGTGACGGTGATGTGATGGTGACTGGATACCCCGAACATGTGAAGTGACGACAGGTCCATCACGGATGACGACCGTGACGGATTAACATAGTAAAATAAATATTATAAATAATAACATAATAAAATAAACAATATTATATTTCGATTATGCTTATTAACATAGTAAAAATAAATATTATTACTTCCATCATCGGTGACGGTGACGGCATCACGGTGACGGTGATAGCGTCACAGTGACGGTGATAGCGTCACGGTGACGGTGACGTGACGGAACGAGGAAGAAGGGACGCGTGACGAGTACGTGATGGAATTTTTCAAAATCCTCAGACGCATGACGAGACGATGATGTGATGAATATTTCATCACGTCACCGTTTGTCACGCATCATCATCCGTCCCATCACGTCTGGGGCATCATGTCCCAGACGTGTCATTCCCTACTCCCCTCGGTAGGTAATAGGCTGAAAACATTGTAAGTTTTCTTACAGGAGCCATTTTTAAGTGTTGTTTGATGCGTTGGAAAGCTTGACGTACAGGCTACCTTTTAGAATCTAGACCAAATATTGAGAAATTTTAAATAAAACATTCAAGAGATCACACGAACCTTTTTGCCACTTCCCCAATGGGCCAAGTGGTTTTCTTTCTCCAAGAATCTTAATTACCATTGAACCCTCTCTCCCACACTCTTGTTTCAAAAGAATGGATCAAAGAAATTGGATGCACTAGGCCTCTAACAACAAGTTGGGAGCAGAAATACAAGATGAGATACAAAGATATGGGAGTAGAGAATAAACAGACATGCCCTAACTCTCCAAGCTGTTGGATTTAATTCCAAGGGTATGGAGGGATAGGATTTCTTGTTTCCCAACCTGGACCAACGTTCTCTGCTTCCCAGATTTGAAAATAGGCCTTTCAAGTTCAAGTTGTGGGTTGGTTTCACAATCCTTGGCTTTAGTTGACCTAGTCTATAAGGAGGTTGAAATGGCCTTCTAGAGTGCGCCTCTTATGTATTGGGCCTCTTCCTATCTATTAGATGGCTTGGTTATCTCCTTTCCTCACATTTGTATCCCAAATCTACCATTATATTTACCTAAGTCCTGTTTTTTTAAATAAAGCTCTAAGAATATGTGAGAAATTCACTTGACTCAAAAATTCAAGTGGGGTTAGTCTCAAAAAATCAATAAAATATATATATAATAAATCATAGAAAAATAAATTAAAATTTCTCATTTTGTCCTTAAATGTGAATAATATTAGTCCAAATCTTAAAATATGCTGTAAAAAACAAGTATAAAAGCATAATTTTATTCATCAAATTTGATATTATCAACAGGTTTTAAAATTTTATTCAATAATCTCGAAAGTCCAAAGATGAATTAGAACCATGATTTTGAGATTATCTAATGAATTAGGAGTAGACTACCAAAAATACTAAATGCCATTTAGGAATTTTCTATAGATGAAGAAATATATGTATATGCTAAATGGTGATGGTAAAAGTTCCATTAGAGAATTTATTTACTATTATATATCCTTTCGAACAGGAGACATTGCTTGGAACCTCATGAGCTAAGAACTAAATCTATTGATTAGAAAATTGATCCTTGATATACTAATTTAATTGATAATTTTGTTCAATAAATTTTATTGGGTATGAAGGTTATAAACAAGACTGACACATGGGCATTGAGGGTCACACAGTCAAGCTCTATGGCTGTTAGTGTATATACTTGATTATAAGAGATTTTTTGAAAATATACATAATTAAATACAAATCGAGTGGGGCATCCATCTTAGATGCCCATGCCACACAGATCTGGGTAGGCCCCTTGTCTTCTCACCTTCTCATATCCTTCCTTCTTCTAAGGAGACTTGATGGTGAGAGGATCAAGATGTTCAAGGATTAAAGAAGTTTAAGAGGAGACCCATCATTCCAGTAATCACATGCATATTTCTATAAGTCTTGCATGTGAACTTGTTGAAGGTTATGGATCTAAGGCCAGGGAGAAAAGTGAGTGGAATCAACTACACATAAACTGATGTGATAAACTTATGTTTTATAGTTTAAAAGTGACTTAATTTCCGCTAAGCAAACTAATTTTGGATAGCCATTCAAGGCCGCAGAACCTTACATCTTACTTCAAACCTTTCATAGCACTGAAAATAGAGCCCTTATGCTCATTAATAGATGCACAAATAACTTCTTTATACCCATAAAATTTGTTCAATTAACTTGAGATATGATGTATTACTTCACACCATGGATCTAAAGCCCACGTAACTTCCATTTACGAGATGAGGTCATTGTACGTGTAGACCTCCTAAGTAAGTTTGGAAGTCATTCACCGAGATATATTGTCACGAGTTCATGGTCTGCTCAAAGGTGTATGTACAAATATCCCAAAATGCCTCACTAATTTGAAGTATCTCAAATCATCAAAAGACATTGACGTATGTTAAAAAAATATAATAAAGTACCACCATTTATAGGTGTGAGGCAGGCATGTGGATAAGAAGTCTAAGCTTTCGTGGAATGAAATGTTATGTTTACACATAAATCAAATGTATGATTGCACAATTTTGGTTAACTTGCCGAAAGATGTTCTTATCATTTTGGTTCAATAAACACAATGTTCTAACTTCCCAGATCATTTGTCTTGGCCGACAAAAGTGGACCTGTCTCTGATTGACACCCAGTAAAGTTAAGAGGTAATAGTAATGCCAGGATGGAACATGTGATGGCTTCAACGCTTGGGCAGGAACGTTGAGCAGCCTTCACTTGGCCAACGGAAGTCTCTTTAGAATGCTTAAGATTGTTTGGAGTTAAGGAGAGAGGTTGGGCTCGGTCCTAAGCAGAACATCATGACGTTTTATTATCATGAGCAGGATTACATCACAGGTTATTACCATTACAAAAGGGGCACAAGGCCAATAACATAAATAGTGAGACATGGCACAGTTCAGGTCGTTTGGTTCTAGCGCCTTAAGACCCACAACTCTGAGTGCACGCCTGTAACCACCACCGCTACAAGTGTGCCCCTAGGCCAAGTGCCATTCCCCGACATCTATCCACAACGCCCATGTGCTCAATGCCCAGCCTTGACGCTACACGTGCCTCCAGCACCCGCAGTGACATCTCTACTGCTTTGGTCCACATTGGCATCGTCGTGCTTGGCACCCCAAGCCTTTGTGCATAAGTGTTGCATCTACACATAGAGACACCCCAGCGGCCCCCCAAGCATTTTGGCACCCTACGTGTCATGCCTAAGTCTCTTGGAGGTAAACAGCCCGGTCCCAATGCACAGACTACTTGCGAACGGTGGTGTAAGCATTGACAGCATGTGTGTTTTGTGTGTGCGTGGCGAGAACTGTCCAATTGCACACGTCCTGGGCGGCCAACAAGCGCAGCCACAACAACATGCGCGTGCAGCCGGCCCTGATCAGCTGCGCATGCGTGTTAGCAAGCACAAGCACCATGCAGGCATCGGCTTCAAAGATCGCTGATGGGCGTCACCAACCGTGATGTGTGTGGTTTCCACGAAACGAACCCACCTTTCTATCTCAAGTCCAAGTATGTGGACACATCTTGCAGAGTAAATGCAGGCCTCTACGCAGGCATGCCACCTATTTTCGGGCCTTACACTAAGCCATACACAGTTGTCTCAGCTGGATAGTGGAAATGATTGTGATCCAGATCTAAGTTGAGCAAGGAATACTGTGAGACTTTTTGTTACCAATTTTCAATTGTATAGTGGACAGATCTCCTCTTTTAGTTAAAGTATCTTGAGTCCAAGTATGCGGACACATCTTTCACAGTTAGCATATAGGCCTCTACGCAGGCATGCCACCAGTTTTCGGGCCTTACGCTAATCCATACACAGTTGTCTTAGCTGCATATTGGAAATGATTGTGATCCAGATCTAAGTTGAGCAAGGAGTACTGTGAGACTTTTCATTACCAATTTTCAGTTTTATAGTGGGCAGATCTCCTCTTTTAGTAAAAGTATCAGAGCTCATGTTAATATATTGTGTTTGCATTCCTCCCAATATGGGTTACTGTTACTCCTTTGGTTGGCCCCACGATAAAGAGTGAAGCATCTTTACTGATAACAAGATTACCTCAATAAGAGTCATTATGGACCATTGGTGTTCATTCTTTTTAGAAAAAAATTATCATATATTTTTTGTAAAGTAGACGAGAGTGTGAACAGTATTCAATGATGCAATCGAAGATTTTAAGCTAGAATCATCCATGTTGTGGTATTTGGCTTTCTAAACTGAACAAGGCTCTCAAATATGTCAGCCATCATTCTCAACTGTCTAAAAGAGGGGTCCTCATCTTATAGAATCCTTCGGCATTACTGTACAGCTAGTCACAAAGACCAATTAATGAAGCACACAAGCTAAATTAGTTTGTCCCAATTTTCTTTCTCAGCCTAGCAGTAGGATTCTCAGTTCTTGAATCCACTACATGAAAATTTGCATAAAGTGGTACCTCATAGGAATGTGCTTAGTCCTAGAGTGGTGGAGTGTAGGGTTCTTTGCTCAATGAATGACCCTTTTTCTATCAAAGAAACTGGATGCCTAATTCTGGAAGAAAAATGTTCAAACAAAACATCTCTTTCTATCTGCCATGATAACTCCATACACAACCTCGGTAGTTTAACAAGCTCCATCTTTAGAAGTTTTAACACCCAGCTTATTATATTACTACCCAAGCTGTAGATATACCCATTTGTAGAAGTACCCAATGAAAACCTACTCCAATATCTGAATCAGCAAAGTCATAAAATTTTGGTTCATGTCTCCTGAAATAGATATTCATAGTCAATAACCCCATCAGATATCATAGAATCCCTGATGCACTATCACCTATTGCTCCCTTTGGATTTACCATGAATTAATTCATAACTCAAACTGCATATATACATCAGATATCTTCCCCATCTTACATCAAGCATCTCATTTAGGACACATAGGAAATAGTTTTCACGTCCTTCTGCCCTGGAATCTTCAGTGAGTGATCATGGGAGAGTTTGAAGTGATTTGAGAATCTAGTGCTCATTGGGTTTGCACTTAGCATAATCAACTTTCATATCATCTTTACAATATAGTTCTCATGGGATAGTGTCAAAACATCAACATGATGATCCCAAAAATCTCCTCAGTAGCTCTAAAGACTTTTGAGGAAACTTTTTAAGCCTCAAGAGCTCCCTCCTGCGTGGATATGCAATCACCATATTTTGTACATGAAGATGAAAAGAAAAGAAATTTCTACTCCTTGAATGTCTTCAAATAAAAGAAATCATCCATCTCAAATATCACGAGTCCATTACCTGTCATAAAATGCCCAAGCACTTGCACCATTGAATTTGTACCTTCCTCAACCATAGAAGTTCAATCTCAACTTTCAGAAAAGATCTTTTCAACAAGAAACCTTCGATTTGAGAAATTTTATCTTCACATTACGGTCATCTTCAGAAACGGTACAAAGCACCAACATCACCGTATATAACTTCAGAATGGATGAGAAAGTCTCAGCATAATCAACAGCCTCACGGTGTTCAAAACCCTTCACGACCATCCTCGCCTTTTATGCCTTACTTCCATCAGGTTCCTCCATGATGCTCTACACCCATTTATTTTGCTGCACTTTCTTTCCCTTCAGTATTGACCTAGATCTCACTTATGTAAATAAATGAGATGGCCTAGCTTTCACCCTCAAAGCTCAGTGGACCACCTAGCTCAAAGTTTTGAGGGTATTGTCATGATCTCCCATGCTGTTATTAAAAAGGTTACCCTCAACCAATCCTAGCATATTCATTAGACAGATCCACAAACTTTTCCTGCTCATTGAAAGCTTCTTGCTTTGAATATAGCATATCTTTGTCCTTGTAGAGAAATTACTTTATGAAGTACATTTTTCGGTAATGTAGGACCTTCTGGTTTCCATCTTCTCAAAATTTAAAGAGAAACTCCTCTCCATCATATCCAATGAAGTAGTACTTCTTGCGTCCAACTTATCATTGTTGTCAAACTTAATAAGAGCATATCACAAACAACCAAAGGCTTTCTGGTAAGATAAATCTGCCCTTTTACGTGTCCAGCACTCCTTGGTCAGCCAGTATTAAAGGAGTACATGTGGTCACCTACATAACAGTATCAGCCCAAGATATATTTGACAAACTAGTAAACACCCTCATGCTCCTGGCTTTCTCATTTAAGGTTTTGTGCATCCGCCTTGGAACTTAATTTTGATGAGGCATCTTTGGAGTCGTCTTTCCCATATGAACTCCCTGATCCAGCCAAAAATCCTTGAACTCATGGCTCGTATTTTCTCCACCTCTATCTGATCCTAGGCATTTAACCATACTGATCGACTCAAGCTCAACGTGACTCTTTCGCTTTTCCAAAGTTATAAAAACATCATCTTGTTAGGAAATAAAACCATTCCTCAATGTCGAGTCAATAACAAATTTCACACAATACCTTGGGCTATCGAAAAAGGAAATTCATGCAGGGCCCCCAAACGTATCAGCTAACTAATTCCAGCTTCACCTTCTTGGGTACTCGGACAGAGTTCAATAAACAAAATACTGTATGTTTGCAAGGAATATAGCTTCCTTTATTTCCCCTCACTGCTTCCATAACTTTATTCCCAGGTCCTATTCCATCAAGAATGTGAGCAAACCCCCCCCATTGCCCACCCAAATTATTCCCCCCAATATTCTCATTTAGAATAAATCTTTTGATATATTCCAGCTTCAGCTTTTGATTCCCTAAAGAACCACTAACGGGTATGGGGGTAAATTACATCTCTTGCGTAGGGAAGAAAGTAAACTTAAGGGAAAACTATCTACCATCAAAGTTTCAACAGAGTTTAACTGATTAATAACCACTTCAAATATATCTACATGATCAGCCACAGAAGCCCGATTAACCAACTTCAAATATAATAGGTTACACATACGATATACCATGCTGGATACAGATTGTCTCATAAGTGTACGATAAGACATTCCTCATTTATGATGAGCTCTTGACATCATGTATATTGAAAGGCACATTTTATCCGAGGTCAGACAGACAAAGCATTAGTTTTTACGTCCGGCAAAGTCCAATCTGCCTCGGTAATTAGTTCTGGATTTTATCCGGAAAACAGCTGATAAAGATTTTTCGGCGCAAATAGTTTTCCTCTTGCATTTTCTTGAAACTAAAGTTAACTTACCCTTTATTTTTCTATTCAAACTTTGCGCAGTCAATTGCCATCAACCCATGCTCCATTTTGTCAAGCTCCTTAATACCAAAAAGCCCAAACCAAGTTCTTGGAGAACCTGTCAACTGTGACATGCATGAGGCCAAATAAGGACTCTTACATGCACAAAAGTAGTAAATAATTAGAGACAAATTAAACAGGCAATCAGAGACTTTTAAGTGGAACTGTCCGTGTAGTGATAACTGCATAATTACATACACGAGCAAGGACAAGCAAGTCCATCTTCAAGCCAAGTTGCCCTTCAAATGAAGCCCCTTAACCACACTACAGGGAACTCACACCCCCCATTCATTTATAAACCAAGGAGGACACATTTATTTCCCCTTTTTCCATGTGAGATTATACCTCCCAGCGTACGCAGGTGCTAAGAGAATCCAAATGGGGTTTGATATAAGATGACTAAGATCATGAGTCGCACAAATATCAATGATATAGGCCCAACTTGAAAACAATGTTAACTAATTCGTACGAAAAGAGATTTTAATCTTCGTACGAAAAGTGAGACCAAATGCATGATCAAATATCTGAATTTGGATCTCAAATATCTAGTGTGGCGAGAAGACCTCAATGGAGAAGCCAGAACTAACCCTGGAGAAAAATGGAGTAGCTTGGGAACGATCATTTCCAGGCATTACTTGCTTTCCGCGTCGTAGAGATCAGTTCTGAATATACAAGTTAAAGAACGAAAGCTGCATAAAGATCACCTCAAAAATTCACATTATACAGAAATAAAAACAAGGTAATCATTCACGATGCTTCTGATCGATTCAAAATCTGCGACTTGAGCATCAAATTAAGGGGACTCGAAGCTATGTCGGATCAAGCACTCAGAAGACCTAACCAAGTTAAATTAAAAATTCGTATATACAAACAGCAATGTTTCAATAGCTCATTTGTAATTCTTGAACTGTTTCTAAGGAAAAGATTATTATTCTTTGAAAAAATATCATTTTCGTGTATTTCAATAGAAACATAAAAGGGGTATTAAATCTTCACAGAAATATTGTTTAATTGTGTGAAGGATCTATCGCCCTTTCGCCATAAGTTCATGCAGAGCCAAACTAATTTTCTTTTGACAAATATCAGAGCGAATTTTGGGATCGGCTCAGATGTGTACCACTCTTAATAAATTCCATGAGCGACACATAAAAGGGAAAGGAGAGATCATAGAACAAATTTAGGAAAGAAACATAAATGATGAGCAGGAAAATTCTATTCTAACTGCATTCTGGACTCACATGAACGTCATATATTGAAAAATGAAAGTAGGATACACCAAGTATGCGCCATGCGCAAAGGCACCGGCCAGGACGCCGTAAAAGAGCCGATCCCTCAGCACAGGGTTCCTCCTCAACGTAATACGGACTTTTTTCCGTTGAAAAACGCTGTTGTCAGTACATTACAAGAAAAAACGACGCGAAATTCGAAATAAGAGGAGAGAACTACAAAAAGATGACATACTCAAAGGTAGAACAGGAGCGTAGATGAGGGGAACTAAGAATTTGAATGGGGGTCCCTTCCTTGGCTTCCGAAAGTCCCCATTCCCTCTGTGGATGGATGGAAATCAAAGACCCATCAAAAGAGGCAAAAAACAAGAATTTAAACGCGCAAATGAAAAGTCAGATGCCCTGCCTGTCGGAGAGATCTGATGGAACCATTGGAGATGGCGACGAGGACGAGGTTTGATTCCGAAATTTCAGCTAACAACCTGAAAATCTAACAAGGGAACGATCATCTTCTGCCAACGCGTCTCCAGTTGGCTTAGGCACAGGCTTGAGGACATGTTTATAATAGGAGGTTTTTTTTATTCACGTTAAAGAACATCATGTATGAAATGGAAGAAGAAAAATCAGATAATTTCAGATATGTTAGGCTGTCTTCTTTATAGTTTATTACAAAATAGGCCACAATGGTAAAAATAGGTCTAAGATTTTATATCTGGATTTGCATGTTTAGAGTTCCAAACCATTCTCACGCTAGTTCCAATGAACGTTTTACTTTGATACTAAATTATCTTAAAAACTCCGATGAAAAAGAAATATTTAGAAATAGATTCTGATGTTATTGGTTTATAAGATCCATAAAAGTTTATTGTGTTTGGGCTACCATAAGTCAGTTAATATCCTCTAGGAATTTCATGAATATACGTGACATTATAAGTCCAGCTAAAAGTATCAGAGATTCAATTTTGGACAACATTGTAGTATAATTTTGGGTAAACGAGACTTGTCTGATTTTGAGGACTATCTCTCACCCAAGAATGCAGTCTTTTAAATAATTGAAAAATACCAACTTTGAATAGTCTCCCAATTACCTCCCCCACCTTCCCTAAGAATATATCAATTTGATTTAATCAAAATACATAAGGGCAATTAATAAACCAAATTGCAAATGTTATTTCTCAATAATATAACTTGTTTCTTAAGAAGGAAATTGTACCAGACAATTCTGTTTAAATGAAAGTCTTTTTATTTAAATTTAACATAAACAATCAAATCCAAGTTGATTAACATTAGTATTTACAATAAACAAATCAGTAAAACCTCAATATGGTTAAAAATTGGATCTCTAAATAATACTAGTTCTTAAGGACACAGGTAAAACTTTTATTTTAATCATCTTTAAAACGTTAAAGAATGTTTATCATTATATTTTCTGAGCTCCTTAAATATCTAGATAGAATCTTAAGGTTCATCTCAGATGCTGCCAAAATATGTGAAAAGCTGATTTTTCAATCACAAAATTCATCTTTAAGGATATTTTAAGACAAAAAGTTAGTCATTTTCACATGAGAATTTTTAAACACATCTTGTATGAAATGAAAAAAAACTGAAACTTCAGGTCCATCATCAAGGCAAAAGAAAATTTCTAACCATAATCTTCCCAGAAATTGTGCCAGATGATTGGATCAATGGGTATTAACTTTTTTGTCTCTAACATAACTAATAAAGAATACATGACTAAAATATATCTCTAGCATAAATAATAAAAAATATATTTTATTCAATGATGAGTCAAGATCAATCCAAACATAGATGCCCAATTTTAAATGATTGTTTGTCATTTTTCGGTGGAATTATTTGTATATCATTTAGGGAGACATTAAAATCATTCAAATAAGATTATGTGGGCAAACAAAGGTAATGAAATAGCAGAATTTGAGAAAGATTGCAATAGACACTATAATTTCGTTAATTATTTTGCTATTACTTCATTTTGAATTGATAGTATGAGGGCTATAAAACAACAGGTAACGTAGTTTGTGGTAAAGAACTGATGAATATTCAGCATGTCCTGACTTTGCACCAATTTGACATTGCAAAATATCCCTTAATTCCTGACTTATTTTCATCATTTTTAGATAATACATTTATGAACTCAGCTCAAGCAACATATTAGGTTCTCGTCTTTCAATCAAGCACAAGAACATACTCAAACAAACATTTATATTTCACAATGTCTGAAATACTTGTCTATCACTAAGCAAAGAAAGAAGGGGGACATTTGACTGAAATACATTTATTTTTTATTTCGGCTAGCAGAACATAAGGATCTATGTTAAGTGTCTTCACCTTACATTTCTCTTATCAGCATCATTGGTAACATAGTTCATTCCCACAATCACATCTCACCATCACACCACCTCCCTACATCTTCCTAATCACATTTTACTAACAACATATCATTAGCTTGCTATATGTCATATTCAACTCGTTCTCTACCCTACTTTCGCCACGCCTCGTATCATCATTATTTTATTCTTGCATTCATTTGCTACTCTCAAACTTGAATTATCACTATATACCTACTACTCTTCTCGACTCGATATCACTACCTCGCCTTGTAATTCCTCGTCACTTGATTTTGTATTAAGAATTATCTCTTCTCATCTCGATAATCACCATATGATGAATATTAAGTTTTTTAATCATTGCTCCATGAGTAGACAATCTGTACTTAGCAGTGGCTAAAACTACTACGTACAAGTCTATATGTTTATTGAATAATCTCAGATACCAACGACAAATTAAAACCCGGATTTTGAGATTATCAGACACTCATTTAAAACTAAATTAAACAGATGATGTATATTTATTTTATTTTTACTTTACTCAAATAATTCATAATGAATCCAAGGAAATTTCAAGATTTTTAAGAATTTTCTATATTTAATAAATAATTATGAAAGAACTTAATTTGGTTTGATTGAGATAGAATTGATTTGGTTTGGGTTCAATTGGTTCCGTTTAAGTCAGTTATGATTTCTTGAGTTTGGTTAAAAACCAGTTAGGCGTGGGATAACTGAGTTCACTCAGTGTCGGCTGAGTCAACCAACTCTGATCGATGGATCTATTGGTTATGGTGGATTACTAGGGCCAGAGCATGAATTAGTCTTTGGATGCAAGTGTTGTGGCCTTGATGTCGGACGCCGTCAGGGACGTCATCCGACAGAAAAATTTACTATGGAAAATGTAACTACGTAAGTGCAATGTCCTAGGCGGAGTGTATGTGCAGGTCCAACTCGTACGGATTCGCCAAATTTGGAGCTCTGAGCAGGCGATCGGTAACGGTGACGGTGACCTTCTGACCCTCGTCAGAGATATGATGGTGACTACATCATTGAGCGGAACAATTCCATCAACAATCACACATAACGGACGGGCTCAACCCGTTCTAGGGAATTCACGCGACAGGTAGTTATCAGTGTTTAACCTCTCACTTAATTCTAGTCCGAGAGCAGTGGAGCACAGTCGACAATATACTAAAGACGATAATGGAACTTGCGAGCAAGGGGAATGACCTGCCTCGTCAGTGGTATTGCTCATTGTTGGCATCTTTGTCGATGCACGAACCAGGGCAGTCCAGACCAGTGGGAACGAGTTGGAGAAGATTCTGGTCATCGATTGGCGGCAAGTTCACAGCCCAAGAGACGTGACACTAGAGTGGAGGCGGATAGGCTGTGGCAAGGAAAATGACAATAGCGACGCAGGGTGCGACGACAAAGGTGTGAGTCTTGGTAGGGTACGTCAGGACGGCAACAAGCTTAGATGTGATGATGATGAATCAACGACGGCGCGACTCTATGGTGATGGCAATGGCCGTCGTCCACGGCAGCAAATCAGTGACTGTGACGGCAGCTCGAGGGCGACGACAGCAACAACGGCAGCTCAACGATGGCGGTGACTCAGGGTGGCACAGGCGCAAATGGTGCAAGAGTAGGCGGTGCAGCTCGTAGTGTGTGGCGCGAAAGTTATGCGGTCATGCGGCTATGCGGCAGACGCAATTGTGCAGCTGGCATGGCTGTTTGGCACCACAATGGCTCGGTCACGCAGCTACGCAATTGCACGTCTATGCGGTGTATGTGATTGCGCCGTTGGCAATGCGCGCGGCTGCGCGGGTGGTGGTTGTGTGATCGCCAATCGTGGTTGACCGGTTTCACGGCTGCACAATCATGCGGCATGTGCAGCTGCGCTATCATTAGTCGTAGTTGACTAGGCGTGCAGCTGCACACCGTGCACGGCTGCACGATCGTAGATTGTGAATGCCATTATCGACTGGTCGCACGGTGGAGTGATCGCGTAGCTGTGCGGTTGTCAACTGCGAGGCGACGGTGCCATGGGTCAACGACGATGATCACCGGGCGGTGCTTGGCGGGCGGCGGCTGACAGTGGCACACAGACGTGAAGGCACCAGCAATGTGGGTCGGTGGTAGTGCTCGGCGGACAGCGCTTCGCTGGTGGCGCTCAATGGTCGTGCGGCGTCACGAAGGTAGAGACGACGCGGGTCGGTGGCGATGCTTGGCATGTGGCGTGGCGAAGGCATTCCTTCTCCCCCTTCTTCCTCTTCCTCCTCCTTCTTCCTCTTCCTCCTCCTCCTTCTAGGAGATCTCATATGTGACTTCTTGAAAACAAAATGCTTACTACCTTTCAATCTGGTGCCCATCATGTCCTTATATAGGGCATGATGAGCCCTTACAAAGGCTCCATTATGGGGTCCTTATGATATGGGGTCCCATTTATAAAAAAACAAAAGGAAAATAAACACTTAACCCATGAAGATGAACGGAAGGACACGAAAATGACACAAAATACGACGAACGTAAAGACGGACATGATGAAAACAAATATGATAAAACAATGAATAGAACAAGCACAGGCCGCGAAAAACAAAAACGTTTAAATTGCACGGATGTACTTTATCCGGGTTATTTAAATCCGGGCACCTTCACTTGCGCCTTGGCGTGCCAGTCGGGTTGGACACAAACCAACGGGGTCGTTGATGAAGAAAGTTATAGCTCTGACGACGCCTCTGATGGGGTCGGTGGGCGCACTCCATCAGGGCTTCTAAGTGGTGGTTGGCCACACACTGACATGCATATAAGCTATTTTCTGGAACCCCAGATAGAAAATAAAAAAGGCATGAGAAAAAAATCCTCAGTACCAATTCCCCCAATCATCAAGTGGTCCTTGTCCCTAAAAATATTTATCAAATTGAACTCTCGATCACATAGTCTTGTATTACAAAAATGGGCAATAGTTGTCTAGTCAAATTAACTGACTACTTAAGTTGGGCCCATAAATATAAGATGAGATACAAAGAGAGTAAAAAAATTTAAATGGAAGTGTCCTAACTCTCCAGCCCTTTGATTTAATTCTAAGGTTTGAGGGTTAGGATATCTTGTTCTCCATCCTTGATCCATCTCCTTGAAATTCAAAAATAGACTATCTAAAAGCAAATTGTGGGCTAGTTGTAGAATCCTTACCTTTATTTGACCAAACTCTTAAAAAGCACTTAAATCAACTTCAAGAATGAATTTTTTGTGCATTGGGCATCTTTATGGTTTTGGCCAAGTGTTTGAATTTCCAATTATACCATACCAAGATGATGTCTGAGATGTAATTTTTGGGCTGAGATTAGTAGTCCCCACCGCAAAAAATGCATTTTGGGTGGAATAATTAATTATTTTAATAATTTAAATTTAAATGTATATAGTCCTAGTCATGTTATATTGTTGTCATATATTTATTTTTTATTTAATTTTTAAAACTTCCTCATCTTGATCAGTATTTTATCCATATCGGCTGTTAGGTAGACATGAATTTTTGAAAACAGATTTATAAATCTGAAAATATATTTTGTAATACTTGACATATACCCCTTTATAATAAATTTTATACATAATATTTAAGAATATGTTCAAGATATTAGATATTAGGTGGACAAGAATTTTACATAGATACTGATAAAATAATTATTAATATTGTATAGATATCAAATATTAGTACACATGAATTTATTAACATAAGTATAAATTCTAAAATGGTTTTATAATTCTTGAATTCCACTAATTTATAGTTAGGAATTAATATTTTATGGTTTTTAATAAAATATTTATTAATATTTATAAAAATAAATATTAATTAAACATTTAATTGAATAGATATAGATGATTATTTTATTGGTATCAGATATTAGGCAGAGATTAATGTATATAAATAGATTTATTAATTATAAAATTACCTTTTAATTCTTGAAATCCACCACTTTATAGATATCAGGTACAGGCGATGTTGGGTGTATAGATTTCCAAAAGAAAAATTAGTAAGTAGAAGAAACTTTTGTAATAACTTGTTGAAGTAGACATAGTATATTTTTCCTTATTAAAGATATAATCATTAATTTGATGTTTGATGACTTACACCAGTTTCTATATGTTATATTAATAATCAAATGTAGTCTAAATAAATTAGTTTAGGTGAATTTAGAAAATGAGACAAAGTTATGGTAATGATGAAGACATTCACCACTTTATAAATATTCAATAGGAATCAAATTTATAAATGTATCTTTCTGCAAATAAAATACATTTTTTTCTTCATATCTTCCATCAATAAACAAATGAGTGCGTAAATGGTGCATCTTCCTTAACCAAAAATCTTACGCATTCACACTAATCCATTATTGTATCCATGTCTCCATCCGCATTTTTCTGCTTAGTACCGTTATTGAACTTATCCTCAAATCTCCACCAAAACTTTCATTTCATTAGTGGCTCTTTGATTTATGATGTCCACCTGGAGCACGTGTAGTTGACAAAAGCACAACCCGTAGAGAAGAATCTCTCTAAGGCTGCACTCATCACCAATACTGGTAGGAATTCCTTTGAAATTCTTCCTAACCCTGGATATGGGTTTTTTATTGTTACTTTTCAGCACTATAATGATTATCCCCCCTCCATAAGAGGTGAAATGATGTACACATATAAGTTGTGCCCCAGATCAATGAAAGGTATCTATTTGTGCTCGTGCAACAATGTGTCAAGTGTTTCATTGAAAAAGGCATCACCCATCAAGGGAACCAAAACATTCAATATAAAATATCCCCACCTCACTTTGATCAATGGTCACACCAGGCATATACAATAATGTGTCAACATAACATATGACCTCATTTTGATGGTTGTGCTCAATTACGTGTCACTTGATGGAGGGGTCAATGAACATACCTTTAACGGGAAAGTGAGTTCAGTGACCTTGTTGAGGGTTATCATATTCTGAAATATATTTGATGCTTCAAAATAATATGAAAAAAGCATCATATGAACAATAAATCTATTATCCGTGAAAACCTTAAGAGGAAGAAGATAAAGATAAAAGATGAAGGAAAATGACAAGAAGACTAAATAAGAAACAAAATACAGATAAATAAGAAAATAGGCATAACAGATAAAAATAGTAAGAAAGAAGAAATAAGAAAAAAAATAGGAGTAAACAAAGAGAAAACCTAGGAGATAATGAGAAGAAATAAATAGTAACAAAGGAAAAAAGAGGAGAATCGAAGTGGGAGGAAAAAGGAAAGAGAAGAAAAATGATGAAATGTGGATCATGAAAAATAAAAGAAGAATATGTAAGAAAAATAAACAGAAGAAAAAAAATATAAGAATAATACAGGAAGAACTGAGTAAGAAAAGGGAAACACAAGAATAATAACAAAAATAATAATAAGATAAAGAACAAAAGGAAACAAATTTTGATGAATAAAATGAGACAAAAATAGAAGTAAATAAGGAATAAAGTCGAAACTAACAAAAGAAGAAGAAGCCAGACAAGAAGAAGAAGAGAAAAAAGAGCATATATATGAAGAACAGAAAAATAAGAAAAGAACAAAAGAGGGAGAAATGCAGGGAGAACAGACAAAGAAAAAGGAAAAATCCAAACCAGAAAATAATAATATAAGGAAGAAGAATGTAAACAAGGAAAAATTTATACGTAAAACAGATGCCTATCAATACAAAATCAAGAGACAAGTAAGGCAGTAAAAAATAGGGAAAAATGGGCGAAGACAAGAAGAAGAAATGTAAATAAATGATAAAGAATCCTAGAAGAAGAAAATAAAGAAAATAAACAGAAAAAAGAACAAAAAGGAATGATGAAAGCAATGATAAAATGAAGAATAAAATTGGGATGACTAAGAAAAATAGAACAAAAAAATAAGAAAAGAGGAAAAAAATGGACAAAAAGGGAATAAACAGGCAATTAAGTATTCAACAAGGAAACCACAAAGATCAAATCAATAGATTATATAGTAGTACATAGTGCCCATTGACTCTATTTACCAATCTATATACAACCAATGAGAACAGGAAGAATATTACAAAATTTAAAAAATTTTCTAAAGATTATCCATTTACTAATATGAACGGAGAACGTAAGACAAATAAGAGGAAAAAGAGGAAGTAGATTAAAAGTTAAATACTCAGATTAAATTTCCAATGATCCATATAGCTGGATGAGAGTTTAAGCAAAAAAGATGCGGCACATGAATAAGAAGAAAAGGAAGAATAGACCAAAAAGATGAGGCACATGAATAAGAAGAAGACTCACTCTTCACGTGATAGTAAAGAATTTTTAATTTTTATGATAATTTACACCAAGCCACACAACCCTGCTGCACAAAACACTTGACGAATGTGCAATGAGGTTTTTCCATGGGGTACAGAAAGCACAATTTGAAAGTATGCAACACACCACATATCACACAAAGAACCACACTTTGCATGAAAATGAGCAGCTCTAGTAATGAGCAACGGTCATCTCAACAGAAAATATTAAGGAGTTATTACATTTTAAAAAGATGATTAGTGGATGAGAAGACATGCTTAATAAAATAAGAATTATGGAATGGTGAAAAGGTTGTGAGGATATAAATCTATATAACTCAAATTTAGGTAAATAATTTGGTTTAATTAATTGAATTAATTAATAATAATGTATAAACCTAAGAACATTTTTATTAAGTGATGAGCAATGGTCTTTTTATATAGGGATTAGGGGATGAGAAAATATATCTTATTAGTTGAAAATATATTGATATCATATTAGTGATAATCATATATTTTTTTATGGAATGCTTATACATGAATATTGTTAGTTTAAGTGGCCAAGGAACAACCTCAAAGAAGGGGGTGACTTAGGTTCTTTATCTATATAATTTTTTTCTATGTATGAAATGAGGTAGATAAAATGCGGGATAAAAGTTTTTTTAGACAGCTAAGTTTAATCCATAATGCTGTTTCTAGGCACCTGTCCCAAGGTGATGATGTGCCCTAACGGTGCTTGCATGAATGAACTCTAAGCAAATAACTTGGAAATGAGGTTGACAAGAATACCTAAAAAGGAAAAATTTTAGGAACATTTTTTAGAAAATTTACCTGGAACATTTTTAAAACACAACTGTTATCTCACACTGAGTTCAAATTGAATTAGATAAATCTCCAGTGATTGATCTTCCCACGTTCTTAGTTTACTGCTGGATTCATCCATGACCAACTTCAAACCCCTCTAACTATTTCAAAACACAACCAAAAGATACAATTCTAAGTACTTTGTATTTCTATGGACGTTAGCAACTATTAATAAGTTGAACTAAATCTTGAAATCAATATAAACATTATGCTAAAGGTGTCAGCATTATCACAAGGTCAAGGCTACGCAAATTTTGGAGGCCACCATTCTTTTCTTTGAATCCTGAAACACCCTGCACCAAAAACAACAATTCAATGTTCCATGGACAAATGTTCTCTTCAAATAATGCTCAAAACTGCCTAAAAATTGATTCGACAGTACAAAGATCTTTCTAGGTTTTGGACTGTAATTTTCAAAGGGCCAGGAGAAGGATTTAAAATTAAGGATCAAAACTGTATATATGGACTTAGAAATCCTGAAGGTCATATTGGTAATTTTTAACATCCTAAAAGTCATACGTATTAATTGTGATTAGACAACATAAAACAGTAATTAATATAATTCTGAATTTATATATTCACTATATTTCCATAAGCTCAAAATACCTTTCAATTGTTAAGATAAAAAAGTTGTTAGCCCACAGATTTCAGCTTTAAAAGAATTTGTAACTTTGAGTTATGCTTTCCACATAATTGTAATCAAGATATCACCATTGGATAGGAATACTTTCATGTAATTAATTTTTATTAAGTCATCAGAAAATTCAATCTTTAATACTTGAAGGTAATAATTACGAATTTGAAAAAGTTATTAAACCAATAAAATGAATTAAATTCAGACAAATATTTGAACAATTTCAGAAAATATATTTATCTTCATGTAATAGAAAAGACAATTCCTAAATACAGGATTTTGTTTATTCACCATATCATCAAACTGTGTAGCGTTGTAATATAACTACAGCTGCTATTCTATTTTCATATACAATCAGTCAACTAGTTGATTGAGGATGTATTGCGCTTTGATCACAACCCTTATTGAGGCATTCATTACTTTGAACATTTAAACAAAATGCCCACTGAAGCATTTTACTAAAATGTCATTTAAACTTAATCTTCAATAATTTTGTATTAATTGAAATATCATGATTTCATATAAACGATAATCATGTATTGTTATACGGAATGATTATATATGAATATAAATGAATAGAATAAGAGGTTGCAGCTAATGATGATGACAGATAAATTAGATATGAATGATTGATGTGTGATGTACCACAAATCATCATTGCAAACTGACATTTTTTAAGGGTTTATGAAGTCATATAATGAAATGAAGATGCATTTTTTTTTTAAATTCCATTTTTTATGCAATTATTCAGTCATGATGTAAAATGTCATATTTTTAAGAATTTTTTGCATTATTAAAAAGTTAGTATGAAACTCGATGATTAAGTAGAGAGAAAATAATATTAGTAATAAATATATATATATATATATGTATAATAAATAAATAAGGGGCTCCCAAGGAGCCGCCAAGGCACGCAGCCAAGGCCGCACTGTAGATGCCACCCGCAGCCACAGCCAGAGCCATAGCCGTAGGTAGCACCCGCAAGTGCAGCCAAGGCCGGCTCCTTAAAGCGGCCCCAAGTTAACAGCAACCCCCACCTATGGTAAGTCATGTTATTTCAATTCGCATTGTAATGGATTTCCAAATTTATATAACATTTGCGTAATCTAAAAACAGTGTTATGGGATGTTTAAAACACATCTTTTTAGAGGAGATCAGGCCGAGCCACTGATGGTCAAGAGTGTGATCGTGGCCCATTGGGCTGAAATCTTAAAAAAAATAGACACAAAACCAGAACAGGCTTCAAGAGAACCCGGTCCGAAGCCCTTATTGAATCGGGCTTTTCTTACAATGTCGACATAATCTTGACTGTCGATCTTCTTTTTGAAGATCGAACGGTCAACATTAGCTTCTATAATTCCTTTTTTCTTTTCTTCTATTTTCAAGTGACAGCTCAGCACAGAGTGCCAATCTAGACAAATCAGGCGCGGACACGTAGACAGCCGAGGCTGACGTGGTGGAGCTGACTATGCATGGTCCACTGGAGCTAAAGAGGATCCACGACTACAATTTAATCATAGCCGTTGATCCCTCTTACAGGGGATTCAAATATTCTCAACCATCTTCTTCATCCCACCGCCATCTCTGTCGCCAGATGCTTCGTCCCGACAAGAAGAGGGCAGATTTCTGCCGATTCATCCCTGTAGACGACACTAGAATTGTCCAATACCGCTTAGGAAGGTCATTGGATCATTCCTGACCTAAAGACGATGCACATCGCCGGAAAAATGATATTTTGCCGCCAAAATATGAATTGACTTTTTGAGATAAAAAATATGGAGGGGAAGATCCTCTGTCTTCGTCTGCTAAATGATTTTTAAACAACCATTATTAAATACTTTTAAACCAATTAAAAATTGATAAAAATATATAATAAAATCTAAGAAGATAAACTTCCTATTCTACATACATATTTAGATAAAATACCATAAAAACCACTTTCGTTCATTGTAAAAGTACAATACAAATCCATTTCCTTTTAGGCATTTTGTCAAACAGCTCATGTGCAAGATTTGATACTTAAAATTCCTATAAGTCTACCTCTAAAAATTCCAAAAAAATCCTAAAATCACCAATCCAGCTATATTACATATATATATATATATATATATATATATAATTTGAGGTCAAAATAAATTATTTGATGGAATTTCCTTTGTAAAAACCCTTCTCTATATATCCTCTAACTCATTAGTTAAATTTGACTCTAAGAGCCAATCACTACGGAGACGACCATACTCAACACTATACAATCCTGAGCAAGTCTAAAAATATATAAAAAAATATTTGATAGAATCAAAAAAAATAAAAACGACAAATTTAACACTCCATTTTTGCTTTGTCAATGTGTATAAATGGTATGGATGATATGCATGTGGATGGGTAGGGATAGAAGTGGATGAGTGTCATGGGATGCATGTGGATAAATGGATGTGATGGGCAGGATGTGGATGGATGGATGTGATGCTATTGTGAGAGTCCCTCCATTTTTCTTTTGTTTTCTGTATTCAGTCGGTCAATAAAGCCTAGAAATATCGATGGATCATAAAAACTGCATTATTTCACTTGTCTTTCTAGATTAGGAGCAATTATAAAAAAAATTATACACAAATAAAGGAGTTTTTCATGTGGGTGGAAATAGGAGGATAGTACAAAGCTCAGCCTAATATTTCAGCCCAAAACTCCTACTGAATTTGTCAAATCTCAGATTTTGAAGTTGAAAATTCTCATCTCTTCTATTTTCCTTCAAACTTTGATCAACAATTATCACCAAAAATGTTTGTGGATATCTAAATAAGTTTTTTCTCACTCAACCTACCAAGGTAGGAGATATTCCAATATGAGTTTTACAAGGATAATGGGATCAATTACAGATCTAATTTTTTGGATTGATCAAGGAATACGAGTTGATGAAACTCGCAATGTTTTACCTGAAACTCTTTTGGAACTGTCAAATATTTCATTTCAAGTGGGATCTCTTGAGTTCATTAGATTTTTTCCTCGATACATTTTTTTCTGATCTCTAGCATACCAGCAGAACCCTCATATTGACCAAATATTCCACTCTTTTTTACACATTCAATTAGTGAGTTATGTGTGTCAATCTGGATCCTAGGATTCTCTAAAAAAGGAACAATTCATCTCGACCTCCAAAACCTTCAATGACCACTCAGTCCTGTTTTAAGCACGTGTCCTGCTTTCCAACCACATTTATTGCAATTTAAAGGTTTGAATTTTGTGACAGTAACACATGTGCATGTGTTCCATTGCATTTATTACAAATAAAATCATCACTTTTATTATGTTGTCATGTCTCTCATGTTTATAAAATAACTATTTACCTTCTCGTTAGTACCTCAAGAGGGTATCTCAATTGTTAATGATTAGCACATTGAATCATTGGCAACTTTCAATGATTAGATGCCATCCTAATAATTAGTTTGTTGCCGTAGGAGAATGGGAAAACATGGTACATCCAAGAAAATGATGGAATTTAAATGGCTTATAAGCTAGTCATGTTTCATTCCTCATTTAATATTCAATAATACAAATCATTTTCATTATTACTCTGGTGTGATGTTTATAATGAAGTATATGGATACGTGTACGACCTAAGTTAACTATAATAAGATCCTAAAATTCATTTGCATGGAGACACCATGGATAGACATAAAAATCGGATGGAGACACTTATTTTCATGTAGTCTAGGACTTCATTATGAATACTACCCAAGAATAATAAAATTAATGAAATATATATCTTAATGAGTAATAAATGATGCATAAAATATGGGATTTGCTTGCATGCAACTTATAATTTTATCATTCTATAGGAACCTCTTCTCCTTCTGTACTTTGATGCCCTTCCCTGAAAAAACGGTTGTAACGTTCAGACTATCATCTAGATCATTTATTGAGTAAATGGCAAGGAGATTTAATGTCTCTATGAATTAAAATGAGTTTGATGATTTTACATTATGAACATCAATGTTTTATGAAATTGATGTTAATTTTTTAAATGAGTGATCATTTTTGCCAAAATCCTGTGAGAAAGTTATACATTTGTGGATATAGTGGGTATAGGAAGTTGGGTAACATCGATTCATAATAAAAGAATAATAATAAATATAATAAAAAATTTATTTCTCACTGTATATAATATAGATTTTTCAACTCTAGATGTATTGACTGATTCTAGAAAGGACTTATCAATTGGAAAGCATCTCCGACTCTCAAGATTTCTGGATCTCCAACTCTGAATATTTCTGGATCTCCATCTCTCAAAATTTCTGGATCTTGCTCTCAAATTCTTGATCTCTCACTCTTGAATTTCTGGATCCCGCTCTCAAATACATGATCTCTCACTCTCGAATTTCTTGATCTGGCTCTCAAATTCTTGATCTCTCACTCTCTATTTTTTTAAGTTGCACTCAAATTTGGGATCTCTCACTCTCAAAATTTTCTGTATCTCCTATTTCAATATATCGTGATTTCTTGCTGACTAGCTTTCTTGATCTCTCGTTCGCTATTTGTGATGCAGAGAGTAAAAGTTCCAAGTGTTGATTGAAGATGTTAGACTGCTGAAAGATTAAGGCTGCCAATTTTTTATCAAGAAGAGATATAAGTCGGTTCTCCAAGTAAACAATCTTTTCTTTTCCATATTGTTTAAGGTAAATCGTGCACATTCCAATATTCATATTGAAAGCAATATATATTAGCCAGTGAAAAAGAATTTTTTTTCCCTCAAAACGTAGGGTGTGAATCTGTCAATCTCGATTGTTTTATTCTTATTCCCTTGAACATGAAATCGAGATATTACAACATGTTCTTGGAATAACTCAATTATTTTCTGCAATCCTAAATACATACTTGCTTCATCATTCAGAACTCAAACATTCTTATAAAGACTAAGAATATTGACAAAAATATTTTGATATGAATTTGATTGCATTGTATTTTTCGAATTTCTTTTCTGATTAAAACACTCTCATAAAGATTCAGAATATAGATGCAAATATTTGATACAAATCTGATTGCATTCTATTTTTCGAACTACGATCATTTTATCATTATGAGTTCAAAAGTTTCAAAATATATTAATCATTGTTATGTGATTGAAAACTAATTTGAATCGTATAAAATTCAAAGTTACTGAAATAGAATTACAAGTAGTAAAGGAGAAATATCTCGTTGTGAAAATATTTGAGTAAGACTGTTACATTATAAGATATTTTTAGAACTAACATTTCAGGTTCAATAGAAAGTGACAGTCAAAAGCAAATTCACAGAAATGTCAGTACGTAAAATTCAGCTCATTGGTTGAACAGGAAGTCTTATTTCATATCTATTATTTTCTGTCACATTTAGTAACATTTGAAGTTGAGCCTGTAGTTTGATTATCATCAAGTTCTTCTAAAGGGTCAAGTGAGAAATTTACAACTGTCATACTTGTTGACTCAGGTGAGTCATACTTATCCGTGAGGATAAGGGGTAGACTATTAGTAGTCTGCACTAGACTAAGGGGGAAGTCTAGGAGGTTGACTGAGAAGTCAGTCCTTGGAGCTCGTGTGAATTGCCAATGCAGCTTGAAGACTTCAGAAAGGAAAGTCAGGCGGGAGGGAGGCTTGAGCAATGAGCTAAGCTCTTGAAGTCATTCTGACGGGTCCAGCTATGGCATATCAAAAAATGACGACAAAGTGAGGTAACTTAGAATGTGAGTGGATTTGATCATAGTTAGTGTTAAAATGTGATCTGATTACCTGGCCAGAAAGTACCAGCTTCTGGGGGTTTAACCAAGTGAGAGAGAGAATCTGGGAGGACTATCTCCTCCTCGGACTGGCACAGGGTTTTTGGAACCTGTCCAGGATAAAAAAAAAACTTGTGTACGGGTGATGATGTAACACGGTCGGGTTCTCAGATAGAACGACTCGTGTTACACCAAAGGAGGGCTAATGCAGTCATATCGTAGATTGGGGACGAGTAATGACGATGTCATGTAATGATGATGCGACAATGAACTCTATGAGAAGTATGAATTCGGTGTCCTCACATACCAACACCCACTAGGCTACGGCGAGCAGGACTTAGTAATGCCACTAGGCTCCCGATGATCTGGTTGTCAGGTCGAAGGCCGACGGCGAGCTCGCCATCGCCGCTTGCACACACCTCGACAGTCCCAACCAAGGTCGTCCCGGAGGAAATCCTAACCCTCAAAATGTGAGTCCTATCTATCACTATTCTAACCCCGGCGGTGGAGAAGACGTTCGGAGGTACTGAAAGAAATAATATAACGCCGATGGGAAAAGTCAGAGAGCGTACCAAGAATGATAGGCTCGGGTATCGTCTTCGACCCGTAAAGGCGGCGACACGATGCGGCAGCAGTATCACGATCAGCCGGGACAGGATGCGTGAGATGGCGGGCGCGCCGTGGCGGTGCAAGGCCAAGGCACCGTAGGGACGACAGCGTCTCGAGAACAGCGCGGCGGAAGGCTGAGGGGTTTGCGGACCGGCGTCAAGTGATGGCGTCCCGATCAGCCTTGGCGAGGCGGCGGCTTGGGCGCCGCGATCGGCCGACAGCGCAGCCTTCGACGGCTAGCGGCCGCAGCGCGCCGCTGGCGGTCGTTGGCGGCATCGTAGGCGCCGCGGGCGGTTCTGAGGAGCGGCGGCCGTGGGCGGCCGCTGGCGGTTGCTGGCGGCGCTGGCGGTCGCTGGCGCCCGAGGGCGGCCGGCGTTCGAGGGCGGTCACCGTGGCCGTGGGCGCCGCGCGACCGTGGGCGTTGCTGGTGGTCGCCGCGCCGTGGGCGGCCGTTGGTGGTTGCCGGCGATCGTGGGCGGCCGCGGCGTGGGCGGCTGCTGGCGGCCGTGGGCGGCCGCTGGCGGTCGCCGACGGCCGTGGCGGCCGCTGGCGGCCGTGGGCGACTCGGGCGGTCGCCGACGGCCGTGGCGTCGGCCGCGATCGTGGCGGTTGTGGGCGCCGTGGCGGCCGCCGCGACGCGAAGCGCCGGGCGGACGCTGGCGCCGGGCGGTCGCGAGCGGCCGTGGGCGGCCGCGGGCGGCCGTGGGCGTTGGCGGTCACTAGCGGCCGTGGGCGCCGGCGATCGCGCGCTTGCCGCGGCCGTGGCGGTCGCTGGCGCGGCCGCCGTTGCTGGCGGCCGTGGGCGGTCGCTGGCTACCGCGGGCGGCTACTGGCGGCCGTGGGCGGCCGCTGGGAGCCATTGGCGGCCATGGGTGGTCGCTGGCGCGCCGGCGGCGCCGCGGCCCTAGCGCCGCTGGTGGCCCGGCGGTCGCGAAGCGCGCTGAGGGCTCGAGGAGCCAGCCGACGAGCTCCGGCGAGGGTGGTGTTTCCGGCGACGGTGCGGTTTCCGGCGAAGATGGCGGCGGTTTTGGCGAACTTTAGGGTTCCCTCTCTCTCTCTCCTAACTTCGGATTGGCATTCTCGTAAATAACTCGAAAACTAAAAACAACACTAAAAATCAGAAAAAAAGGTAAAAATCACATTTTTGAGTCTTTCTTCTTCCTCTTCCTAATACAAGGGGTTCCCTTCTCTTTATAGGGAGGGTCCAGGCCAGCTAAGGAAGGTGAAAAGGCAAAACATAAAACAGGAATTAAACCAACAAAACAAACAACAAAAAAACAAGGCGCGATGGTCCCCCATCAGGTGACATGAGAAATTGAGAGAATTAAAAAATGAATACCAAAAAATAATGTGGAGAACATAAAAAAGATTAAATAGCTAATTCACCCTCCCTCTTAGTCATTTTACCATCTAGAAGGATTCCTCAGTCTCAATAATTGACAAGTTTAGAGGATGCCCATCTATGTAGCTTATGATGACTTGTTCAGATAACCAAACACTAAGGTAATTCTATACTTGAAGAGTTTTTTTTTCTTTTTAAATATATTTTCTCATTCATTTTATTCAACAGGAGGAAACATTTAGGATGACCGATTGGGTTGCATTCCATATAGGTATATACAACTAAGACAGGTGTCCATTTGTTGAAATCATTTATTAGTTTTTATTGCCAACAAACTTAGGAGATTCCTTAAATATATGTTATGTGAATAAAAATTATGAGTATTGGAGATCCAAATGTTCTTTTCAAACAAGAGCAGAAAAAATTCTTCATTATCCCTTATGAGAACTAACAATTGAATGTCTACTTCAAGAAGAAGAAGAGGATGTTACCTGCTTAGGTGTGGGATTTCCATGTTTGAATCCGGGATATGAAGAATCATTCATTCATTTTTTTTTCAAAAATGAAAAAATATAAATGTAAACATCAATTTGGATATGAACACAAACACTAGGGTTTTTGTACTTATGTTCAATGGTTCCCAAACAACTAGTTGCCTGAATACGCATCCGACCGTCCACCTATGACATAACATTCCAACTATCATTGTCACCATATTCATCATCCAATCATCTACCTACAATGATCAAATATCTGTATCACTGTGATAAATGGTGTAGATGCAAGGTGACCAAGGCATTGGAGCAGTTGAACCAACTTCGGGTTTGTTTCCTTCTATGAGGGCTTTGAGTTTGTTTATGGAGTTCAAGAATTGATTGCCTTTTGTTTTAGAAAATTCCATAATTGGCCATCAAGCACTATTAAAAGATGTTTTGAAAGGAGGAAGGGCAAATCAGGAGCTGAACATGGTGAGGCTATCAGTATAACACCAAGAATGGGAAAGCTCACAAAATTTTATTCTTCTAATCAAGTTGTGGAAGCTCTGATGCCTAAGACTGCACATACTAAACCAAGATATTGACCACCTGACATTACCATAATTGGCCTATGGATCACTTATCTCATACTTCTCAAGAAGTTTAATGATACTTTATTCTTGGACTTTATTATGTAATTTATACGGAATTTCTTTATTTCATACTAACAGTGTGATAATGTTTCTCTATCTTGTTTGGATTAGGGGACATGAGTCTCATAATTCTTCACTTGATTAACTTTTGGTTGTGCCTAGCTGCTTCATGATCAAAAATGTTTTTAAGATGATTGGCCAAATTTCATCAGCATGGACAACTATTTTTTCTAGGCTGCCATGACCAGAAAATTGATTTTTTTTTCCTTCAGGTCATGTTAAGGCGCTTCATTGAAAGATGTCGAATAAGAGGCAGGGAAACATTTTTATTTAATATACATGAATAGTTGATCACCTAACTTTATTTATTTGATCATAAAATATCCACAATAATGTACTCTTTTTATGCATAATGTGGGGCACTGAATGGCAAAATATTTCAGAAGACCCTTTGTTAATGAAACAAGATGATACATCAGAAATCAAATTCAGTGCAATAGCATCTTCCAACATTGCTCACATGATATACTAGAAAATAGAGGTAATGGTAGAAATTATTTCCTCATTTTTATCTGAAAGAACTTATAGCACAAACTAAAAATAAGAAACGAGTATGAAAATAAGATAATCAAGGAAATTAATTGTTGTTTTTATCAAAAATCATGAAATTCTTTGATTAAAAGCTCACAAATTAAAACTCGTGGGAGAGACTGAGTCACTCCAGTTTCGTGATGAGTTCGAACTCACCCTCTTCTGCTAAAAGATGAACAACAAGAACAAACCATCAAGTTATATTTTAATCAAAAGAAACTATGAACTGATGCCAACAGTGCTTTCAAGGCACTTTAAGGGGAACCATCAAAATTTAATGATTTTGTTAAAGGGAAGTAGAACCAGGAAATGAAGGGGAGTTTGAGTTTGGACATACAGATATAAAGCATCAATATGCTGCTCCCACTTCCAAGGATGTGAAAATTATTTCCTTCGTATTCAAATTTGAGAGAACCCAAGTGGCATTAACAACCTTTATATGTCAGTATTCAAATTTTTAGTCAACAACACATACTTTGTTCTCTGATGCCCATTGAAATCTAACTATATCAACATACAGATTAATTAACCAATGAGCAATTTAACCTAGTTAAAACATCAAGTTCCCAGTTGCTATGTTTCCCAGTTACACCTCACTCTCTTGAGGATATAAATAAGTAAATGAATTATCTCAAAAAATCTTTACCATCATTGATTATCATATATATGATCATTCATCCCCATGAGACTACATCATGATTTAGGGTATGGTTAACCATCAAAACCTAATCTGTATTTCTTATTAGTAATCATGTATGGCAAAATTTTGAGAGTCCGCTATCTCGAATATTTCTATTACCTAGTTAATGATTTAACTAAATATTTTTCCCAATTTCAGTCCTTTTTATCTAGGGTCGATGATCCCATCTTGGGCTTATTCCCACTGTCAACATAAGACAGTTTGAAATCTTACGATCAAAGACTCCTAGGTCATCCAAAATGAGTCTTTGGTATCCAGGTCTAAGAACCACTTGCACAATTATGGCACGACTAAACTTGGTCAATGTTAGGCGTATCCATTTGGATTCTAGGGCTAGGATCAATATGAATTAATTTTTTTGAAGTGAATTACATCAAAAATAATTTATATGGATCTACAAACTAATTAATAAAATCATCCTGGCACAGGATCTATGATTTCTTGGTTTCTTAAGGGAAACAAATTGAGCTGCTCATTTTTTAGCCTCTAGACTTATCTTTGTGCTCCTCAACACATTGGATCTCATCCTTTATATTGATGATCCCAACTATTTATCTACCTTTGTTACATGCTTCCGGTGGCATCAAGAGAGAAGGAGAGCCAAGGGGAGAAGGGAGAATAAAGATGGGCACCTAAAGATTTCTGGCCTGAGTGAGTTACATTCAGGATCTTATCCTCTTAGTACTTTATAATTATTATTATTATAAAAAATTGTAAAGCGTAAATATATCTTCTCACATCCAAAAGATCATTGACATGTGACTCTATACGCCCATATATTAGTTTAGTTTATGACTATAGTGGACCGATATGGCTAACATCCATTTGAGTTAATCAAGGATAAATTTACCAATCTCTTTTTGGAATCCTATAATGATCAGTTGCTATTATGAATAGTCTTTTATTCACTTGACACTCATACGACATTTTAAGGTTTAGTTTAGTGTACAAAATTAACCAATTGTCCTAGTTAGTATTGATGCATCAAGAAATCATTAGATAACACATATTTGATATTCCAATACCTTGGCTGAAGACCTTACTCATTATATTCATTGAATGACCGCCTCAAATATTAAGGGAAAATGGTCCCACATTGACAACTCAATCATATTTTTGAACTTCTTGCTACATTTAAGCGACGAAGGTTTGAAATAAATCAATATGAACTCATAGATCATATTCAGTATGAAAACATACATCCACAACGCCTTTGGTATCTTAGGTCTGAGGACCACTTACACAACTATCACATGAACCTCTTATGAGTGAGACTAGATATTAGTGATCTATCTGGACATTTTGATGTCCTTCACCAATGTCCTTTGAATAAAAATTATACAACACATGTTAAAAGATTAGTTATCTTAATAATATGTTTTCATCATAATTCGCTAAGTCATGTAATGTGTTCATGGATTCCATTATAAGTATTGCATATACCCTATAATAGAAATTGTATCGATTAATATTGAAGCAGATCTTGCATATGATTTAATAGCTGGTCACATATATGTAGATCAGTTTTATCTTTTAAGACTCTCTTTTAATAATCTTTAAGATTTCTATCAAACAAATTTCTCTTAATAAAAGAGGTTCTTCCTCCTGAAAAAATTGCTTCGTCTATGCTACCTGAAACTCTACTGACCTCAAAAAAATTACAGGTTTCCCTTGAATTTAAATTTATATAAACAGGATTCCACTGAAAAGAAACCTTAAAGAACAATGGAAGCAAGTAACCGACACAAAAATTAAAGCTTGAAGGTTTGACACATGAGAGCCAAAAGATTAGTTAGCAAATAGAAACAAACCTGGCATTTTTTTCCAGCTGAAGATTACAAAATGAATGTGTTAGTTACTTCCATTTTTAAATACAATAGAACTTACTACTCTTCGTCTCACAAGTTAAAAGATAATAAAATAAAATATTTTCAGCACCTAGAAAGTAGAAAGCATAAACTTATACTGCATTGTTTATTTTATTAGTTGTAAAATAAAATAAACTTCTGTCTCTTTGGGAGTGTAATCGGGAAACACAAATTTGAATTTTATGGTTCTGTTTTAGCAGTCAAAGATAAAGAAAATGAATTCAGCTTTTTATGCTCCTTTTTGAGTTTTCAGTGACAGGTAAAGACTATTTTGGCCTCTCATCTAACTGCTTCAATATTTAAAGATAAAAAATAATTAAGTATTTCTCATCCTTCTTAAACAGTAAAATATACGGTAAAGTGATATGGAGTTTTGTTTATTCTGTTCTGTTTGTCAAAGAAGTGTCTAAAGTCTGACATTTAATATCTCTGTTTCATGGTAAAATATTTAGATAAAAGAATTCCAACCTTTGTGTTTCTGTTTTAGCAAAAACTAATTGAATAAAATAATCCAAAATTTTCCGAGACTTTTTAGTTATCGAATAAATAATATTTAACCCTACTAAACTCATTCTTTTTTACCTACAAAAAACCTATTAAAAAAAAAAAAGTCCGATTCATTTTCATTTACAGTTTCTCATTTAAGAGTTAAAAAAATTGACCAGATTTATTTCTCTTTCTACTGAAATAGAATTCGCATGAATCCAAAATTTGGGGACATTAAAACTACTATTGGTGGTTCTTGCATGATTTGATTAATTAAAAAATTCATCATTTTTAATATTTCATAAATTTTTAATCATATTAAATATTCTTTTATTTTTATTTGATATGTGATTACAAAACCCAACCATTAAACTTATATATTTGATCATTAAATATCTAAGCCAAATTGTTATTGTTAAGGTAATAGATCAAAGGGAAAATGAGAAGACGGTTAGCGGAACATTAGAAGAAAATCAAGATATAGCAAGAGGAGATGCCAAGAACAAAAGATAATGTATTCCAAAATGAGATGTGATAATGTTCTAGAACGAAGCAGAATTTATAGAGCTCAGAAGGGCCAAAATAGAAGAGAAAGAATTAAAAACAAGGGGGAGAAATTTGTCTATTTCTCCTCTTCGTCAACTGGTGCTCTGCAAATAATGGATTGCTGTTTTTTTAATGCGATTCTATTTGTATATTGGGAAAAATCAGAATAACTGTTCCATTCGATGATCACTTTTAACATATCTCCCCCTTGGTCAAAGATGGGGAGGACCTTGAGATTAATCCTGATAAAGTCCTACGAGCTGCTGACAGAGATTGAATTTGTTTTGGGACAGTGCTTTTGTCATTATATCAGAAGGGTTTTTTTAGGTCTTCTTTGGAATATGTCACGCATATTATGATAATGAACATCAATATGATTTGTGTGTTTATGGAACATCTGATCCTACGAGAGATAAATAGCACTTTGGCTATTTGAAAATAAGTTGATTATCTGCTCATTATAATATAACTCACCAAAGAAGCCTTTGAGCCAAATGCCCTCTTTGACTGGTTCTCTCATAGCCATACATTTGGCCTCAGTTGATGATAGGGCTGTGTAGATTGGAGTGAAGCTTTCCATGACATCATATTGACTTTCACTGAAACCCAGATAAGATGTAAAGGAATTAAACCTCTTATGCAACTGTCTAGCTGATTGTTCCAGACTATATGGAGGCTTGTTGAGTTTTCAGACTAAGTTCTCATTTCTGATGTTGAGAAAAGCTTCTGGTTGAAGCATATAGATCTCCTCTTCAAGATTTCCTTGGAGAAAAAAAGTCTTTAAATCCATCAGTTCTAATTCATAATCATTATGACCAGTAAGTGAAATAGTGTCACGGAGAGAAGAATGTCTCACCACAGGAGAGACTATATCATTATAGTCAATTCCAAAATTTGGACTATAAGCCTTCGTCAGTAGTCTAGCTTAGTACCTGGGCTCTTCAACTCCTGAAATGCCCTCCGTACACTTATAAACAATTTGCATCGAATAGGTTTCTTGTCCTTTGGAATTTCAACCAAATCCCATGTATGATTTTTCTCAGTGATTCCATTTCCTCCTCCATTGCTATTATCCATTAGGACAAATCATTAGATTGTGTTGCTTCTACATGAGTGATCGCTCGATCTAAATCATCAGTTTCTTCAACTACGGCCAGGGCATAAACGATGCAATCGGCATGTGCATATCTCAATGGAGGCTTTATCTTCCTTTGAGACCACTATTGCGATATAATAGCTTTAATTTTCAGCTTCCGTACCTTGGGCAGCTGAAGTGTTTGAGTTATTGACTGGAGCAGCTTGATGAACCTCATGAGAAAGTCTTGATGGTGCCTTCACAGTTTCACTATCTAACATTTGATCAACTAAAGATAAATAATTAGTATTTTCTTGAGCTGAAGATGGAGACTTCATAATTTTTGCCTCATCAAAGAGAACACCACAATCGTACATAATTTTTCTATCATTTGGGTGAAAAAGTTTATTCCTTTTTACTCGTGGTTTAAAACCAAGGAAGATCCGCTTGATGGAACGAGGCTCAAGCTTACCATTGTTGATCTGAGCATAGGCTGGGCAGAATAAAATTCTGAGAAGAGAACAGTCACCTAGTGTGCCAGACCAAACTTGTTAAGTTGTTCTTTTACTGATGGATGTTAATGGTGATCTATTGATAAGATATAATGTCATATTTTCTGCTTCAGCCCAGAACTGTTTTGTTAGAGAGGTTTTGGAAACCAGACATCAAACTTTCTCAAGAATTATTCGATTCAATTGTTCTTCTACTCAATTCTGCTATTTGTGTGCGGCAGGCAGCGAAGTGTCTTAAGATGCCTATAGAATTGCAAAACTCCTGCAACTGATTTAAGTACAATTCCATCCCATTATCATTGTTTAAAATTCTGTAGTGCCTCAGATTTATTCTTCAAAAAATAAGTATATACCTTAATGGAGTAGTCATTAATGAAAGTTAACATATAAGAAGATCCTCCACGTGACGAGATGCTTAATGATTCCCAAATGTCTGGATGTACATAATCAACAATTCCAGTGGATTTATGATGTCCAACTGGAAGGTTAAATAAAACATTTTTTCCATATGGCAGTGCTCACAAAATTCCAAAATGCTTGTCTTCATCCCATCAAGTAGACCACACTTGCTTAATTCTGTAATTCTTCGCTCACTCATGTGTCCTAGCCGCATACACCAGTTGTATCTTGTGTAGAGTGTGATGAGTGAATCACAGCAGCATCACCATAATGTGTTGACTTCAAGGACATATAAATTTGCCCTTTTCGGTGATCTACTAATATCACCAGAGAACCTCTACAAACCTTGAGAGTACCTTCTTCTCCATTGAATTTATACCCTTGGGAGTCCAATGTATTGAGAGATATTAGGTTTCTCTTCAGCTCAGGGACATATCTAACCTCAATAAGGGTACAGATTTTACCACCAAACATCTTTATGGAAACATTTCTAATGCCGTGAACTTTACACGCGGAGTTGTTTTCCATTAAAATGATGTCGACAGCAGATAGATTGAGGTAAATGCCTCACAATCAAAGTATATGTGGAAGGTACATGCTGAATGAAGAATCCATTCTCGTTATGAATATGCCTCTGATTCTGCAAGCACAAGAATTTCACCCTAATCGTGAATTTATATTTGTGAAAGGCTTTTCAGAAGTAGATGGCTAATCTGAATTAGAGGCTTCTCTTTTCAACTTTTTTTGGAGCTTGTATATTCTAATTTAATGTGACCCTTCTTCATGCAGTAGTTGCGGATTGACCTCACATTGGCTTCCTCTTCCCTGTCATGACCTTGAACAATAAGAGCTTCAGCTTGAGATGATGTAGTTGGTTCAGAGAGCTTGCACATGCTCTCCTTAGATAATAGGTTATCATAAATGGTCTCAAGGGATAACCCCATTGATCCATAAAATAGAATATCCCGAAAGTCCAAAAAAGATGGTGGCGGGGACATAATTAGTGAACATAGATCTTCTTCAGTAAGAGTATTTGCATCAAGAGTTTTGAGTTCTTGCAAACATCTTTATAAGCGACTAAATGGGATTTCAAAGAAGTACCTTCCATTATACGTAGACTGAACAGTCGCCTATTGGCATGGTTTTGTCAAGTGACAGTCTTGGCCATGCATATCTCTTCTAGCCTTGACCTCAGATTATGAGCTTTCTCCTTTTGATCATCACGAAGAATGTCGTTTCACAAATGAAGCAGGTTTTGGGTTAAGGCTTTTTCATTCACCCTCTTCTTCTGATCCTGTCAATGAAGCAGGCAGCGATGTAGAATTTTGTTTCTTGTCAAGCTGATGGACTTACACCTTCGTGGACACCATTGATCGTCCTACCTCTTGGCTCTGATACCAATCTGTTGAGATAAGAGATTGAAGGGGAAACCAAAAGGCGACATGGGATAGAGGAACAGTAGAAAAAAAATCGAGAGATAGCGAGAGGAGATGCCAAGAACAAAAGAGAAATGTATTCCCAAATGAGAGGTGATAATGTTTCAGAAGGGAAAAACGAGGAGAAATTTGTCTATTTCTCCTTTTCATCAACTGGTGGTCTGCAAATAATGAATTGCTGTTTTGTTGAATGTGATGCTTTGCCTATAATGGAAAAAATCAGAATAACCATTGCATGCGAAGGTCACTTCTAACAATTATGTTATGATTCTTTAGTCACATTTGAACTGTACCTCTCAAATCAAAAACATGAAATCACTATGTTTTGCACTTTAATAAGACCTGGAAAACAAATTCTGATTTGGCATGTCTGATTTATTGGTTAAAACAACAAGAAAAAATCCGAATTGTTGTTTACATTAGAAATTTCGTAAAATTTAAAAACATGGGTATCAATTTTACCAATCATACGTTGAAAATAATTTGTCTCTGATTGGCAGTCATACGTCTAGGACAATTTCAAAACCCGGCCTTTCTTATTAGTAGTTATAAATCAATAAATATCCTTTGTCACTATGCTAGAACTCAGACTCTTAATACTCCAGCATAAATCTCACCAGTCAAAGAACTGGAAATATTTCTGACACAATCTGATCAACCACAACGTTAAATATATTCTGAATCAAACTTGTTAGTTATGTTGATATATTATAGTTTCATGGAACACATTTTATGATTCATATACATTTTATGATTCACATTGTACATCGATGTCCAGACTCATTTTTTTTACTGTATTTCACATATTTTGGACAGACGAATGAGTTTAGGGCAGAGATCGTCATGCAAAGAGAGCTTTTAAGGCAGACGACGGAGAGAGATATCTTGAGAAATATGGGCAAGAAAAGATTCGTTTCATTCATTTGGGTAAGTGCCTGATTTATAATCCGTACTGTAAGGTCGTGTTAAAAGACGATACATTTATTTGAAGATGAAAAGAGCAGGACTATGAAGTAAACAGGACACCATACAATTCTAACAGTGTATCATTGACGGTGTACAACAGTTATTTAAGAGCATTAACCTGTGTATTCAAAAGCCATTTTTCAACAACTTTAATCATTTGTATTTTCTTCACGGGGTACAAAGCAAGAGAGAGACATGTAATCCTTAGAAACGTTTCTGAAACACAAATATCTTCATATTCCTTAATAACGCCAGAAACACTGCGATAGTTCCCTAATGTAAAGGCCAGCATAGGCGGTTGGTCGCCTTTCATAATCCTTCTGCAGAGTTGACAATTAATCTTAGTCTCCAGACCTGTTCTTGGTTGCTTCAAATGTGTGGAGCTACATGAACTTTGAGAGTGCTAATATAATGGCTTAAGGCAGCGATGCCCTTAGAGGGCTACCATGGGGTCAATGGGGGGAGGGCAGTCCAGAATACAGTCTTCAGTATAGTTCCAGATCGTCCCAGGCGTGGACAATAGACGGGACGAGATGAATTTCATTCCGTCCGACGTCTGGATTCAGTGCAGGGACAAAGGACGGTACAAATTTTTCGTCAGACTGTATGAAAACTGTCCCCTCCAGTCCTCACGGGATGAATTTTCGTCCTGTCTGGAGAAAAAACCGACCCATCCCTCATCCCAGACGGAAAAACCCATTTTATTTTTTTAATTTAATAAAAGGTATATTACCATTTTTTACGTATCGTTGTCCCTGCACTATAGACTATATCTCGATACTCAATTTTTAGGGACATATTTACAATTATTTCTGAGCAGCGTCAGTTTGAGCACACATAAACATTCAGGGACTTTGATGCAAATTGTCAGAGCGAGACCGCGTGGCTACATTTCAACTGTCAAATGAGAATCTGGCCGTTTTTCATCCAGTATTCGTCCGTCCATCGTTCAAGACCTCTGGACAGACAGTTTTTTTGTCCCATGGAACGAAAACTGTCCTGTCCAGTCATTCCCGGGACAAATTTTTGTCCTGAATTTCGTACATACCCTTGAACAGGGCGATTTTCTGTCCTGGGACGAAAAAATGGTCCTGTCCACGCCCCTGCACGATAGTCCTTGGTGGCTTCCAGGTGGTCTCCCAATGGGCTGTTGGCAGTCAGGCTGAGCCACGATGGTCCGCTGGGGTCTAGAGGCTGACCTGTTAGGACTTCTGACGCTGGGCTAATCCGTTAGGGTTTCCTCGGCTTCATCCGTGAGAGGTCCACAGGCTGGGCAGGGCCAGTCCAGAGGTTGGGATGCAGGCTTCTGTAGACTGAGTTGTTGATTTCTGTGAGTTGAGTCGAGGGCTTCTGTGGTATGGTTCGCTATGGGGCGGCACTGTAGGGACATTTTGTGAAATCCTCACTACAGGCATTGCATGGCAGCAGCGGCAGGCAAAGGCATGGCTACAGCGCCAATGGTACATCGAAGCCATGGCAACGGCAGGACAGGATGGTGTTGGGATGGGGATGAGGTGGTAACTCTGTGACGATGACAACAGTGGTGCAGCAAAGGCCGAGGGTGGTGACAGTAGTGCCTAGGTGGAGGATCTCCCGGGCTCCAATACCCATAGTATAGACCTTGATGTAGGTATTTATCAAGGACATGATTCTTGGAAGAAATAAAGCACACTGTAGATAGATTTTGAATATGGAAGGGTAGATTCAAGCAGTGGCAATAAAAGCCCGGTTTGGCACCTGTATGCATCCTTGGGAGCATCTCCTGTACTGACCCGACCCTCGTACAAGAGGCATCCATCCACAGTCTGCTGTGTCCTTCCTTTTCCTCCCAGCCATATCAGCTCTGAAGGCTACAAGTATTTATAGTGCACTAACATAACGACAAAGGACAGATATTGCCTTAGGAGGGGTTGGGTGTTGTATCAGACATATACCTTGTTCAACCAAAATGTATTTACCTTTTGTCTTCTTTTCAAAACCATTAACATTGCAGTACTTTTTTATAGAAGAATTGAAAACTTAGAGACTTTGTCCTCGTGCTTGATGAGACTAAAATCACCATTTCCTTTGAAAAGCCACCGGAGAGTGAGATGAATACCCCACAGTCCCATGATTAACGGAGTATTTTACAACAGAAAAATGCTTAACAAATGAAAGGACGATAAATGCAAAAACAAACATAAAAAATTAACGAGTACATCAAAAACTGTGTATTCTTCAAACATACTTATCAAAATGAAAAATTTATGAACCATGTAGCAGCAAAACTCTGGTTCCTGAAAATTTTTGTTGGGAGTTCAATATGCTAGACAACTGATCAGTAAAAGAGGTACTTGTTATGCCAGTTCTTATGAAATTTTGTCTGAATAACGACCCAAATAGTAGTACATTAAATAAATCATCCACAAAAATATCAATAGAAGGATATGATAGTTGTTCTATAAAATAAAGTATCTACAACTACTACCACCTATAACAGCTAATTTCTAGGTGAAAATAATATTCCACAGCTGTCATCACTGGATTGAATTTACCTGTAAACTAGGGTTCTTGAACGGAAGAATAAACATTTAATATCAAGTTGGTCCAACATGTTTCCAATGCATAATAATCTCCTAAAACATTTCAAGCGAATTGGGCGTAAAGTTACTTCTCCAACACCTCGCAGAAAAAAGACTCTGAAGATAATACAAATAACTCAGATGAAATAATCATCAAAGGATAACCAAACAAAACTCAACGTAAGTACATCAAGACACCAATCAAAAGAAAATAGTCACCAGGAACTATGATTTGATTATTGCGCGGCAAGTAAAAATAGACAGCAGGCCGATGAACAAGTCCTGCGGTCTTATTATCCACAGGGACACGACCAAAAAGCTACCAAAATAACAACCGAAGGATAAAAGAAAGAAAAAAGATGGGGCACCCACCAGAAGAAACTCAGTGATGGGCATGACCTTCTTCTTCATCATCATCATCATGCCCATCCGGATTACCTCCTTCACCAATCACCTCCAGCTGGAGAGCATTTACAAGTGAAACAGTTATTTAAAACTATCAATGGTTAATTGTGATTTAGTATGTTGACGATGAACTTACCACAAAGTACTGCGAGCAAACAGGGCATTCGTGAGGCTTATCCTTTTCCAGCCAAAACCAAACGACATCATGCTCATCCTCTGAGAATCAATGAGTTCACCATCACATGAAAGAGACTGAAGACGCTTGCTCTACAATTGTTATCTCAAAAAAGTGGAAATAGATAAATTTTAGAATAAATAACAAACTAAAGGCAGGTATACATGACAAAACTCTTAGTCTCCATTGAAAATACATCAGTAAACCAAAGCTAACATTCTATTAATCATACAGTATACCTTAAAAACTTTGATCAATACCGACCAGTTATCATCAACAAAAGGTAAATGGCATTCTAGGAAACTTTGTAAATACATAAAGTCGCCAAATTGAGACATGAGAAAATAAATGATCTATACTTACCGCCTTCACCACCAGGGCAACCAACAATTCTTTTGTTGTAGTAGGACTGGATTACAGCAGGTGCCTCCTACAATGAACATGATTGGATTATCTCTGATGAATAAGTAGAAGGGATAAAATATATTATTGAAAGATAAGTCATTGATGTCTGAATAACAGAAACATTTTCGGCTGGTAATAAGGATTGGATATAAATGTAATATTTTCGGTAATGTTTTTGGTAAACTTTTTGGATTCGCTTACTCATTAAAAAGGTTTGGATATTATAATTTAAAATTAATTAATAGAATGAAAAAGGATTTGGGTATGTATTAAAGATGGTAGATAAATACACAGTTGTCATACCAAGGATTGACAGCGGATATTAAGTCACTTTCTTTCAATGATGGGAAATTGATAAAATCAAGGCTCGTCCTGTTTACACAAGAAATTGAATTGAAAAGCCCATTAAATCCCAAGTCAACATAAGGGCCGTTCTTACTGTGCCAAACTGAGAGAGGAAGGAGCATCAAAATGACGATTATAGAATACATGCACGCTGAATGACGGATAAATTTAAGGTAGATTATAATTATATGATAAGGCCCCAATACCCAGAAAATAGACTGAAAATTACGGGAAATGTGAAGGCAGATTATCAATTGGCAGGAGCCCAAGGCAACGACCTTTGATGGAGGGGAATTTCCGCGGAGAATCCTAATCCTGTAACCTTCCTTTAATTTCGTGATTATGTCTCCTCCTAGTTTTCTTGAATATCCCCTTCTCGAATCCCTAATTCCATGATATCTCTTCATATACCATGACATTATGGTTATCTGATTCCCTTGGTGCCGCATTCCTTAGATAATCAAAATTTAAGAACATAACAAGGAATTTTTACAAAAGAACCAGAGAGGAACTTTTTTGGAAACTTAAAACAATTCAAATAGAAATACCAGCTAGAATCATGGCGTCATTATTGTATTATAAGCGTCCAAGAATAACGAGTGAGTTCTCCAATGGAAAGAAGTTTTAGCCAGTACCCTCGAAAAGCTGTTTATTACGGCAGGGAATATCTTCAATGTGAACAATAACATCTCGCCATATCCCACAATAGACAGATTTCAGGTCATAGATCAACTTGATATTCGTCCATATCCGACAATTAGGCAGACTGAGATGAAGACAAATCCTAGCGCGGGCCCAAAAAAATCTTCATTGTGAGTAATAACATTTCGCCAAAATCAGCTTAGGTTTTTCATTTCCATCCATTTTCAGGAAAACAAAAGTAACGCCATGATCCCTTAATCGTAGTAACGTGTCAAGGAAATGCCTAAGACATTAGTTTCTGCGAACATCAGCCTCCACATAAATTTCAGATCATAGATCAACTTGATATTCATCCATATCCCACAATAGACAGATTGAGATGCACAGAAATCCTAGTGCGGGGCCAATAAACATGCAGATGAATTCATCATAGAAAACATGAAAACCGAATCCAAAATATTTATAAACTAATAATAATCGAGGAGCATTCATGAGAGAGGTAACCAACGCGCAACAAATATCAGACATGAAGGTAACCTATGATTCACGAGCAATACCTTCGTCCCAAAAGGTCCAACCGGGGCGTCCATATCAAACCTCTTTCTTCCCTGAAAGCAAAAACCAAGAATTTCACAAACGGGTCAAGAAAACCAAATCGAAATGCATCGCCGACGAGAGCAAACCTCAATCTCCGCTTGAAGCTCCTCTTTCTCAAGACCCGTGGCGATCGGCATTATACTTTCCACATCCTTCGCCACGGAAGCCGCTTCCAAACAAAACAAGAAACACCGTCAAAGGAATCAAAAGGAGAGATTTAAAACAAAAAGAGAATAGCGAGATGGTGCACACCGCCTTCCGGAGCGAAAAAGGGAAGCGTCCGATGAAACGGGGAGGAGTGGAGGGAAGAAGATAGCGTGGCGCAGACGCGAGTGCGTAGGGTTTCTGGGGAGAGGGATCCAGCGCTAGGGTTAGATCCGGCGATGCTGAAGACTGATCGCCAGGAAGAAGAGAGGATCTGAAGCCGCGCAGGAGCCCTCCTCCACAAGCTCGCCGCCATCGCCGGTGTTCGCAATAGCTCTCAGGTCGCCCCTCTCTCTCTCTCTCTCTCTCTCTCTCTCTCTCTCTCTCTCTCTCTCTCTCTCTCTCTCTCTCTCTCCTCGCCTTGAGAAGTTTGACCTCGGATTCTAATTTATGAGGATTTCTGATTTGTATGCCCGATTAAGCCTTGGGGAACTGATGACGATCCCCCGTCAGTCCCGTTCCTTTCCGTCATGGGTTTCTCTCTCTCTCTCTCTCTGACTGTCTCTCTCTCTCTCTCTCTCTCTCTCTCTCTCTCTCTCTCTCTCTCTCTCTCTCTCTCTCTCTCTCTCTCTCTCTCTCTCTCTCTCTCTCTCTCTCTCTCTCTCTCTCTCTCTCTCTCTCTCTCTCTCTCTCTCTCTCTCTCTCTCTCTCTCTCTCTCTCTCTCTCTTTCTCCCTCTCTCTCTCTCTCTGTCTCTTTCTCAGTCTCTCTCTCTCTCTGTCTTTGTCTCTCTCTCTGACTCTCTCTCTATCTTTGTCTCTATCTCTCTCTTTGACTCTCTCTCTCTCTATCTTTGTCTCTATCTCTCTCTTTGACTCTCTCTCTGTCTCTGTCTCTCTCTCTTTGCCTCTCTCTGCCTTTGTCTCTCTCTGTCTCTCTCTCTTTACGTCTCTCTGTCTCTCTCTCTCTGTCTCTCTGTCTCTCTGTCCCTATCTCTCTCTCTCTCTGTCTCTCTCTCTATCTCTATCTATCATTATCTCTATTACTCTATCTAGATTCCTATCTGTAACTCTATCTCTCTCGCTATCCATCTCTATCGTTATTTCTATCTCTATCTCTATCTAGTTTCCTATTATAAATCTCGCTCTCTCTATAGTGTAGCATCGTGAAGTCCTACATCCCATTTTTTAGAGGTTCATCTGAATCGTCTCGTCCAGAGTTAGTCCGTCCCAAATATTTTCATCTGAATACTATCTCGTCCAATGTCTAGGACAAACAAGTGAGTGTGTCGGCATTAGGCCACTCAGAATTTGAAAAGTGGCACAGCACATGCATCAGCCAACTAGAGCTCTCAGGCTCTAAACCGTCCCGCCTGTCGTCCAAGGCCCCAAACGGGACTATTTCTTCCATGGACGAAAAAATTGTGTGTTCTAAGATTGGCAGATGACTCTACATCCCGTCATTGGTTTGACTCTCGGACAGGACATTTTTTCATCCACAAACAAATAACCACCCCTACTGCGTCCATGCACTATATCTCACTCTCAATCTCTCTCTTTGTCTCAATCTCTGTCTCTCTCTATCTCTTTATATATATATATATATATATATATATATATTTCTCCATCAATATATATATCTTTGTGTCTATCTCTTTATGTATCTATCTCCATATGTATATTATATATATATATTTATATATATCTTTATCTATATATGTAATTATATCTATCTATCTCTACTTATCTATATCTCTCCCATCTCTCTTCTGATCTATCTCTGTTTATATATCTCTCAATCTATATATGTTTGGTACGAATGGGGAAGCATTTTTTTTTAATAAAATAACTTTTAATTTTGATTTGTTCACTAACTAACAAACACGTCCTCAAACCATAAGCTGATTCGCAATCGAACAAAAATAAAAACTTCCCATCCTACTTGGGATGGGAGACAGAACAGAAGCATAATTACATCTTCAATCATATAGACAACCAGAGAACCATCATTTGATTAGATATATGATAGATTAGATGGAGCATACGATCATCAATCAAAACTATGGTCGTACATTCCCCGTCTGGTCTTAGGTTTTACCAAAGGCCTAAACCTTGCCTAAAGTTCAATCTGAATTTGCACCTGTCTATTCCGGTCATGGTCCAGCCAGGTGACTGGTCAAAGTATAAAAGTCAAAATAAAGATTTTAACATGACCTTTTTGTTCAAGGAATAATGTATTATAAAATAATACATGTCCATCTTACAAACAAAAAAGTTCCCATTATAAGGGGTTCCAATACATATAACATGTGTTAGATGATGCTTCTTTCCTCATTTTTTATCCATTTGGTTGTCAGAAAACATACAACAAGGCATCACACTTTAGTTGTTTCCTCTTTGCTTCAACCTTAAATGAGAAGGGAAATCCATCATGATAAAAAGCACAAAATTGGAAAAATACGTTTAAAAAGAGGTTAAATAATGATACTATCAAAAAATGATCACAAAATTTGTAGTATCTGTCATCCACTAAGCCAATGGGAAGGGGGGCAGGGGAATGGGGAGCGGCAAACAGGAGCAAAGAGGGGGGGGGCAAGGATTGTAAAGTAGGGAAAGGCGAGCGGGAGGTTAGGCCAGAGAGGGTTTAATGTGGATTGTCAGTCCTCAGTATGATTTGACCATTGAAATGGACCCCTATTTGCTGGCCAGTCTCCCCTAAAATGGCAGACCAACAGCTTTCTTTTGGTACAATATGACCATAATTCAGTCCAAAATGTCAACTCAAATCAACCCTAAATCTGATATTTGATAGGATTAGATTGGACATTGAATCCAGTTAAAGACAAACAACGGGGAAGTTTTTTCATACTATATTGTAAATTTAAGTAACATGTAAAAATAAAATGCATCCATATGTGGAGGTAATGCTGAATTATTCACATGTTGATTACAACCCACTTGATTAGATTGAAGATCAGATCATTTCCGGTATCAATATGACCCATTCCAATGAAGGGTCTGATAACTTATAGGATCAATAATTAGCATTTGGCCACCTCACATGATCATTGATTAATAAGTTTGGGATTCGAGCTAATTTAATAAATCTTAATGGGGAGGTTTTTTGTTGTTATATTATAAATTATATATTATTTTAGAATAGAACACATTTTTGTACAAATGTTGTATTTTTCTATAGGCCTATATACCTACTTTGGCGCATCAAACTGTTGTGGAAGTAAAAACACATGAAGACTATTAAAGGAGCATTAAAGTTTTAAATGTTACTAAGTCACTTACTGTTGTTTACTTTTTTTCTAATTGTATGATTATTTGTGAAAATTTCTGGAATAATATTTTAATTTATTCATAGTTAATTGATTCTTAAATTTAAAAATAAATTCTTCAGAATTTGCATCTCAAGCACTAAATGGAGAAGTTGATGATTTATTTTAGTGTAACTTTTACATATTTTACAACTCCAAGCATTAATAGTAAAAATGAGTTTACAACATTATTAATTTTAATGGGACCAATGCTCTCTCTAGTATGTCAATCTATGATGTTGCAGGGATGAAATCAAAGTTGAAGAAAGAAACTTAAAGGAGAGAAAAATAGACGAAGAAATAATTTATATAATAAAAAAGTAGTTTTGAAAGGGAGGCTTTTAGTGGCCAGCTAAAGAGACACCAACAGCACTCAAGCCAATCGCCAACTAGCGAGCACACAACACTCACGCAGGTCAACATCCAAGAAGTGCCATCACTCATGGAGCCTTCAATAACTGGCACACAAAGGCTCACAAGGCCCATAGTAGTGTTGGGTTCTAGAGGCCTAGATCTAGATGAAGAAATTAAAACGACATGCAGCGGAAGATTTTTGCAAAATTGTACGGCATCGATAAAACCATGAAACGAAGTACCTTTCCACTGCTCGCATCCGTGATTTCTTGGATCCCGGAGTGAGACGAGTCGAGCTACTCATGTGTGCAGCCTCTAGACGTATCCACGTGATCCTCGGCACGTCGAATCTCCTCCTTCTCGTTGACGAGCATCATTCTACCTCCACCATTGTCGTTACGCCGTCCCGATCGCATTGGGCATGGAGAGGGGTTGTGGGGAGAAGGGAGAATAAGGGGAAAGGCCCCTAAACAATTTTGGTATGGGTGAATTTCGCTCAAGGCCTTCCCCTATTTATATTAAGTTGGTATTCTCCGTAAACATTCCCAAAACTTAAGTATATCTTCTGACGTCCAAAAGACCATTTGCGTGTGACCCTCTAGGCCTATGTATCAGTCTAGTTAATGATTCCAGAGGCCCAATAACCTTTATTGGCCTTCAGAATTAATTAACTGTATCATCATATAGATTAATTAACGTAGGCTCGATTTAACCCAATCGATAGGTTGAGTCTTCAACACGTGGTGTGCCAAGCTACTACACCTTGTGTTCTAGAAGATACAAAAGAGTGTGTATCTAATCACTCATGGAACATGTTCATCATCGGTTATCGTGTATGTATAATCCCTCATCCACTTGACACTCCTTGGATGACTTCGGGCATGGTCAATTGTCAAACCCTAATCGGTCATCTGAGTTAGTACTGATGCATTCGAAAATCATCGGAGAACTCTTCTCTGATATTTCACTGCCTTGGCCAAGGACTACAGCGCATCGTTTTCCTTGAGCTATCACCTCTTATACCGAGGGTGATCAATCCCATCTTAACCACTCAATCATCTTTGTTTACTTCTTGATGCACTCGAACTAAGACCATTTAGAATCCCATGATTAGAGACTCATTAGCCATAATCAAAATACGACCGTCCATCCACAAGACGTCTTTGGTGTCTCAGGTCTAAAGACCACTTACACAACCATGACGTGAATCAACCTGATTGACAGTTTGGTATAATACCATTCAGGGATTCGTATGGATCAATTTAGTGAACTCTTTCCACTAGAGAGCACCCGCTATCTATCCTTAGTGTCTCCATAATAATGGCTATGAGAACGACTACGCTCATCATATAAGTGAGGCTGGATAGTGTTATTTTATCCGGATACTTTGATGTCCTTCTCGCATATCCTTTGAATAGGAATGTTTAGAACACATGCTTAAAGACTAGTGATTTATGTATTACGATCTCATTATAATTCATTAAGTCCGATCATGTATTCATGGACTTCATTATAAGCATCACATTTGCACTATAATGAATATGTTCTATTAATGAACATAGAATGAGAAGTGGAATGTGTGATTGGCTTGTCGGCCACATATATTTCCATCACTTATTATTCCTTACTTTTCACTATCTTCATTACTATTATTACTGCTCCTTAACTATAACTCAATTATGAAATTTACATCTAAAAGCCAGTTCCTAGTGGAGACAACCTTACTCTAACTATACACTTGAGCAAGTTTCTATATTTTAACAAATTGATTTAATTTAGGCAATTCAAAACTACAACAACACTATAATTACACAAATAATTTGCCTTCATCAAACATCACTATCTGGCCAAAGTATGGTTAGTCAGGACCGAACCAAGACCATTCATTTTTCTTTTAACGTAGAGTAAACTTTTTGTCCAGTTTTGGTTTGAGAGTCAAACCATGTTGAATACTAGTAAACCAGATTTTGGGTTAAATAAGTCGTTTAAGGCTTTGTTTATGCAACAATATTTATAAAATTTTCTTTACTTCAAATTGATTAAACAAGGGTCGAATCCTTAAGGAGCAAGTAATGAAAGAGTAAATTGTAATTCAAATATATTTTGAAATAACTTTCTTTGGTAATTTTATATATTTTTGGATTTTTAACTATTTTGTAAAGAGAAAATAAACTAAATGATAGAAAACTAGCCAAATTTGTTTTATGTGTATAAAATAAGTATTTATTTTTTATTATAAAGTCTAATAATTTACTAATTTTTCTAGGGCAAGAAAGCTTTAAAGATAAATAGAGCCTTGAGCCGTATTTCCCGCGGTAAAATTGCGGCAGAAATGAGTAGTGGATGAAAATCACTGTAGCTTTTGCTACATGAGGAATTTTTGAGTTTCGTTTGACTCGTTAGAAAGCTTGAAGTCTAGGCTATCCTCTGGAATAATATCTGGACAAAATGGTGAGAAAATTCAAATCAAAACTTCAGGAGAACACACAAACCTTATTGTCATGTCCCCCAAGGGCCAAGTGGTGCTCTTTCTCCAAGAATCTTGATCACCCTTAAACTATCTCTCCCACAATCTTGTAGAACAAGAATGGATCAAAGAAATCTGATGCAATAGGCCTCCAACAACAAGTTGGGAGCAGAAATCCAAGATGAGAGACAAAGATAGGGGAGAAGAGAAGAAATGGAAGTGACCTAACTCTCCGAGCCATTGGATATAATTCCAAGGGATTTCTTGATTACTTCATTTCCAGCCTGTGTCCACATGCCCTCCATTTAAAAATAGACCGTTCAAATTCAAATTGTAGGTTAGTTCCACAATTCTTATTTTTAGTTGACCTGGTCTTTTAGGAGGTTTGAATGGACTTCTAGAATGGGCTTCTTGTGTATTGGGCCTCCTCTCATGATCCATTTGATTTCTAATTTCCTCCCATTTGTATCTAAAATTCAAAATTATATTTACCTAAGTCCTGTGTGTCAAATAAAACTCTAAGAAGATGTGAGAAATCCACTTGACTCTTAAGAGTCAAGTGGTTTTAGTATCAAAAATTAATAAAATATATAAAAATAGAGCTTAGGAAAATAAATCATAAATTTCTCATTTTATCCTCAAATGATAAATTATGCTAGTGAAAATCTTAAATTATGAGGTAAAAATTAAGTATAAAACCATTTTTTACTGATCTAATTTGACGTTATCAAATACCAGACATATAAGATCAATAAATTGGCATATTTTATTAAATAAAAAGTGTCATATAGCTATGTGAGGGTTGAAAACAAAAATTACCCTTCCTATTGATATTCCCAACCTCAAATCCCAAAGACCACAAAATTGCTGAGGCCACAGCCTCTCAATTATCCATCTCCATTTACTAAAACTTTTAAGTTGGCTTTATCTCTATTTTAGTGATATTTTTTAGAAGTCTTCATATATCTGTGATTTTGTTCATGTTTTTGTTACTTATATTTGAAGATATTTTTCCATAATCCATGAAATATCTGAAAGTTTTTTATTGATTTTATTCAATCGCTGTGGTGTTATCATTTCTATAAACTATTAGATATTCTATGAAATCTATGTGATGACAATATTTTGTAAATCCTTCAATACATGTTTTTTCTTTCTTGATTGTATTGAAAATCCGAGGTGATATCCTTCTTTTAATCTCAAATAGTATGCAAGATCTATTCCTTTGTTTCTAAAATATGATTTATAACTTTTCAATATACGATATGAGTCTTAATTCTCCTGAAGTGAGAAATCAAGCAATTTTTTCATCTAGCATAGTGTTCTAAACTTGTGTTCAATAAATATTCATCTAATCTTCATTATTGTTAAATTTTAAGTGACTCAGGGTTTAAATTTTTAAAAAAATTGTCTCTCCAATCATGTTGAAAGTTCACAACTATCTAAAGCCTTGGAGGTAGCTGAATAGTATGGTGTTCAAATTTGAACGATTGAGACTAATTATGGTAATCGATTGGAACTGAATCCTTGATCAATTTCTACTATGGTTGAATGTAGTTTTATTTAATATTCATTCATACATTCTAAAAAAATTCATCTCAAGTTAAAATCAGTGATTCATTAAATGTTGATAAGTTGTTCTACTATTTGAATATTCTAAAAGAGTTAACTTTATTATTTCTTGATCTAAGCTGACTTTTTGTACCTTAAATTTTGTGATCAAGGGACAAGTTATCACGCCTTAAAAGAGTTATTTGAGGTCACCAACTTCATAATAATTATTAATTTTGGTTTGTAAAACCATTTTTGATATATGAAAGCAAGAATGCTGGTCTATCTATTAATATTTACTTTGACTAGTCAGGATGACATGACTAAGAGCAATCTGAGACCATACTGAGACCTCACCATGACCAACACGAGTCAAGACCAATCTTAAGGTACATGTTTAGGTATTTTTTCTGTAGGTAAAAACTCAGCGTTGTGTATGACAAACCCCAAGGTCATGCTTGTAGACTGACCCAGCCATCCTCTGGACACCACTCATGATTTTTATTTATGTTAATGTTTAGTGTTTGATATAGTTTATTGACCTAAATATCTGAATTTACACATGGACCTACTCGTCCATGGCCACAATGTAAAGAAAATGCAAACATTGGAGAAGGCCTTAGATGTCATAAATGGATTTACATGCCCGGTGTATGTAAGAGAGAATGTGCCAACATCATTTACATTAATTGTCAACATAGGAGTTGCACTATGTGGAGAACACCTAGATTTGAGCATTTTCTAAAAATCGAAACCAAGACCATCATTCTATCTTGATATATGACACCATTAAGGGAATCTTATAGCTTCTCCATGATTCCTATTGATTAGGAATTCAATTAAATCAAATTGGTTGTTCAAAAATTGCATAAAGGTATTGATCAAAATAGAAGTTAGTTCGATCCTAATAGATTGAATGTTTTGTTTAACTATGGAATTGGATTGAGTTTGATCTACAAATTCAATCAATTCAATTTGAGTAATGGTAGTGAATGAAAAACAAATACTGCAACGGTTCCATCAAAATTGAAAAGTTAAAAAATTGCTAAAATCTAACTGTTCCTCCGTCGCTCACTCTATCTTTCTTGCTCACTCTCTTTCTCTCGCCCCTTTCTCTCGTTCGTGCTCTCTCTTACTCTCTCTTTCTCCCACCCCTCCTCTCATTTGTGCTCTATCTTCCTCTCTTCCTCTCTTGCCTCTCTCTATCCCTCTTTCTCCCACCTTTTCTCTCATTTGTGTTCTCCCTTGCTCTTTTGCTCTCTCCCCCCTCTCTCTCTCTCCGTCTTTATCCCACCCATTATCTCTGGTTCCTGCTCTCTCTCTCTCTCTGTCTGTCGCTCTCCCACTCCCTCTCTCATTCATGCTTACTCTTGCTCTCTCTCTCTCCTGCCTCCTCTCTTTTGTGTGTGCTCTCTCTTGCTTTCTCCCTCTGTTTCCCATTCCCGCTCTCTCATTCATGCTCTCTCTTGGTCTCTCTATCTCTCTCTCCCATCCCCTCTCTCTCGTGGGTGGCCTCTATTGCTCTCTACTTCCCTCTCTCATACCTGCTATCTCTTGCTCTCTTTCTCTCTCTCCTGCCCCCTCTCTCTCGTCTCTCTCTCTTTCTTCTGCCCTCTCTCTCTCTCTCGTCCATGCTCTCTCTCGCTCTGTCACTCTCTCTCTCTCAATCTATCTTTTTACCCTCCCTTCCCTTCCCTGTTTATGCCCCCCTCACCATTTGCGCTCAGGGTCTCCCCTGTCCCCATTTGTGATTCCCCCCTCCCTTCTCCCTTCGCACTCCCCCACCTCCCTTCGTCATCCGCGGCTCTCCCCTTCCCCTCACTGTTCACACCCCCCGAGAGCGACCAGGTCCAGATCAATACCGAACAAGGTTTAGGTCTTTGCTAAAAACCGGGACCACGGAACAGAAGGGGAGCGGTAAGAGGTCTCCTGTTTCTTTGCCTCCTCTGAAAAGATCACAGATGACGGATTGGATTTATGTCATGTTCCGTTAGTGGGCTCATCTATCAGCCCAAAGCTCGCCCATCTACGTTCCTCTTAGTCCACGTCCACAACTCTCTTCTCTCTCTCTCTAGGAAAGGAAGAAGACGAAGTATTCCACGTCCACAACTCTCCTCTCTCTCTCTCTAGGAAAGGAAGAAGAGGAAGATGCAGCGAACGGGGAGCACGACGAAGCCCCTGAATGAGGGTTGGGGGAGGAAGAAGGGAGGCGGGCCGGCGGTGGAATTGGGAGAGCAGCGGCGGCTGCTGCCGCGATACGATCCACGGTCGGAATTGGCGAGGAAGGAGGTGGCGCAGGAAAGGGCAGCGGCGAGCGCCGTCCACCTCATCCCTCTTCTTCTCGTCCTATGTGGCTTCATACTTTGGTTATTCTCCGACTCAGGCGCCGCGTTGCTGCCATAAATCTTCGTATCCCCGCTTCTTCTTTCAATACCCAGATGGAGAAATCGTTTGTGCGTTCTTCGAATAGAAGAATTTTATCGAAATTGGAAAGGTATGTTTCTCCAAGATTATTTCTTTTTTTCTTGCGCTGGTTGAAGATGAGGATGGATAGTTCTATTAGTTCTATTTGATCACAAGTCCCCGGGCTCTAAAACAAGGCCCGGTCATTTTGATAAATCTATATGTATAGATGAATGGGTCGATGGGCTGACAGTGATACATATGGGTGGATGGATGGATGAATGTGTTGATGTATTGGCAGTGATGCAGATGGGTGGATGTATGGATGGATGAATGGGTTGATGGATTGGTAGCGATACAGATGGGTGGATGGATGGATAGATAGATAGATACAGAAGGTTTGTCAAAGTGGATATCAGAAGTAGGGAATTCAACAGATCAATGTTGGGATGGATGAAGCCCCAAGAAAGCCACTATGGGCAAGACTTTCCCTGACTAAGAAGTTGAAAATAAGTTGGACCACACCAAGAAAACCAGTTCAAAAATAAAAAATTCTGGAACAAGTGAATACAAACGTGGAACCCATGAAAAAGGCGAAAAATGCATATATGTGTGTGTATATATATATACCATATTGGAGAATACGATATTACTAAGCTATATGTTTTCCCTGATTAGAGTGGAAATGTACTAAGTGACTCATGTACAGGTCACTCAAACTTGAAGTGTTGTGGTCACTATGAATCACATAAAGGAGTAAATCAATCTCCAACTTGTGACTTTAAGTCGATAAATATAATATAAGATGTAATCGTATTGTCAAAAAAATTATGACTACCATTGAAATAAACTTCAAAAGAACACAACCAAGATATGATTATTCTAGTGTGTCAATTATGGCACTCTCCATGACAGCGGTAGACATGGAAGTCACACAAGAGCTTAACCAAGTTATGATTATTCTAAGGTGTCCATTTTAGACATTATCCGTGTCAGTATCGACTTCCAGAAAGGGGAACTAGAGGTAAATATAGGGAAATTGAAGGTGAGGATCACTTTAAAAAATCATGACACATCCGCAGGCAATTCTGATGAAGTTGATTCTGAGGTTAATTTTTAAGAGAGAATGCACTAACTGAGAAAGCAGTGGTAGAGTTGACGCCACAAAATTCTAACACGAATGATGAACTTAACTGTTAAAACCTAGTAGCAGTATTGACTATACCATCACATTAATTTGAGAATAAAAAAGTAGACTAGTAATGAAAATTTGGGTTTATCAACAGTAAGACGATATGTTTTCTTGAGATGAATTCTAAACCTATCACGGAAACCACATTAAGAAAAAAAGTAATATTCTCTGGGATGAAATTATAAATAATGACTTGGCTAAATATGGAGATCATCTTTTACATCCAACATAATCTGTGAGTTAGATCAATCCATGTCATTCTAACTAAATAAAATATCACAGTAAAAAAAAAAAGAAGGGTGAGGCAATTCAGATTTGTAAAACCACAAATTGAAAAGTCAAAGTTGACTATATGATGGTAAATTTTTGTAATGAGAAATATCAGTTCCCCTTTTTTAGTTGGACCAAATTCCCAAATGCGTAGATTATGAGAAGAAGTCTGTTTTGTGGATGAGCAATGCAATAACGTGACCTTTGATGGTTTAAATAAATAAAAACATTCACTAAAATTTATAGGTTGAAGTCACCTTAAAAAATGAATATTCCTTATCGTTGAGTCTAAAGGTGAACATGGGGAGATTGAAAATTTTCTCGTAACTATATCAGAATTGCAGGATTCAAAGTTTGTAGATTATTCAGGGATCAAGTGAAACAAAAATCAAGAAGATGTTTGGCTAGTAGTCTTTTATTCACACAAAATCTATGAATTTTGTACGGAGAAAATGTGTTTTTGGGAAGATTTTCCAGTAGAATGATTTTCCAGATAAAACTAAGTGTAAGATTGACTTAAAATCAAAGACAAATAAATATTAGTCAAGTTTTCCTCTGGTGATATACAATGATCACTTAATTCACAGCGTCATAAAACTCTCTAGAATAAAAGAGCTCTACTTTCTTATAAGCCCAAGAAAAAGTCTGCCACATCATATGGTTTTTGTAGTCCAAACTACTTATTGATCACCAGAAAGAGAACAAACACTCACACACAAAAACACACATTCAAATGCATCAAAATGATGCTTGATGATGTTCAATTCTGATTGGATGGTTTTGACTCTTAAACTATATGCATCGGCATTAAATGATTACTTCTCGAAAGGTAATTATAATACATTTGAATCTGGCTTCATCTCGTAACCAGAAAATCAACCCCTTAATTGTACATCAGAAATCCCATTTCAATTTGTGGGACACCTAATTTGTGAACTCGATCTGTTGAATAATTAGCCAACTCCCATCCTCTATAAACTTCCGTGCTAAAATTGCAGCCTCTCTATCAATCCAATAAGCCAATAAAATATTGAAATAATTTTTTATTATTTAAATTATATATTCCAGATTAAATGAATTGTTCATGTGTTGTTAATAAATTCTAAAAATTCTGTGAAAGACAATAAAATAGAAAAAAAATCATACGGGAAATAAAATCCCATAATAATATTGATCATGATTTCATGCAAAATATATTCATTAATTATATTCAGTTTTTATAAAAATAGGGAGCTCTATATGTTTATAATAAATTTTTATGAAATAAGTGGTATCAAACATTTGTAGCAGTTTAGAATCAAATGATGGAAAATGAAATGTAAATACAGATACATATGCATCATAAAAATATTCATGCATCAATTTGGTACATCATCATTTTGATAAACGTCGCTCAGTTTTTATAATGTTATACCGCCATATGAGACATGCCCATGTAAACTGTTTTCATTGCATATATTGATTGCCTATAATATTTCATGGACACCAAACTTTTATTTTTTTTCTCCACTCAGCATGATCTCAGACATCAATGTTACTACATATATACATATAGTGTCTCCACAAAACTCTCTATAAGTATAAAAATAGTTTCCTTCGAAGCCTCAACCCACTAAAACCTATAAAACCATTTATCACTCCAAAGGAAAAATTATAGATATAGGAAAATTAATCTGTGTGGGGAGGTAGAAACTAAGAAACTCCAAGATTACCAAAGTCAATGACATCATATTTTGACTACACTAGGGTGCATCTACACTCCAAGATTATCATAGTCATCTTGATGGTCTTCTCCCTGAATTAGATTTTTATCATCCCTATTGTTTGGATTTGACCATTTGTAGATAACATTGGGTGTATCATGAATAGTTGGCCTTGACCTCCTTGTTCACACTTGAATTTGTGGTGCAGTTAAAACTCTTGACAAAGCTTCTCTTGCATTCATTACTGATCACCAGGGTGGGGCTGCATTCCACTACCTTGTCGCCTTTGAATTATTTGCTGGTTGTTGTCGGTAGTGGCCTGCAAGAAGTCATGATCAGGAGTGTCCATGACAATGATTATAGACGTGAAGATGATGGTGGTGATCATTATTTTATTGGTTGTGATGTGAGCCCACTGCCACCATGTAGGCATTATAGCAAACCTATCAACTAATTTAACAACTAGATCTTACCTACTCATGCTACTGTCTCTAAACGAATATTTATTGCTAAATTACTTATGACTATAAAACAACCTGTCCCCTGAGAGTTATGATCTATGGAAACAGTTCTAATGGGTAAATCATCATCTCACTTGGTGCTAGCACTATGCTAGTCTCTCACCTTACATCTAGGGTCATTGACTATAGGGATTCCACCCAAATTTGAGGTATCAAACCTATTCACATCAGTTTATCAATTTTCAAAAACTATCATCAATATCTACTACCAGTATTCGTGTCTTGTAATTGGAAAATTTATGACCACTCTTACATGTTTCTCCAACATTTCTGATGTTGTTTTCCCAAACTTCCCAGTGAACATTCTTTTTTTTTAGTCATATTATTCTTCGTAATTTTATTATATTACCTTTTTAGATTTAATTTTATCCTTCAGTATTCGATAATGGGAAAGACGATGCTCTTGGTACAAGAAAGTTTTGAAACATGTATATATATATGTATTATATTTTTTGCATTACCTACCTGCCAATTTTTTTGTATTGGTCAGTTAGATAGAATGATATCTGTCCCATTAAAAAATTCCTTGGATTTCCCTTTTCCCTATTTTTTGAGTGATAGCAGTTGAGTAATTATCACTCTACACCATATCAATATTGTGGTCTTTCTTCCAATATTAAAACTTTGGTTTCATTCATTGGGATGTATTGCACTTGTATCTTGGGTTTTTGATATTATTTTGTCTTGATTGATTATTATACTAGAGTTTCACGAGTCTATCACGTACCAGGTATAACACAAACTGGTAGAAGTGCACATACCCACTTGAGCATTTTCTATCAGCATCACTAGACCACATGTTTTGTGTTAAAATGTCTTCATACATCCTAAACTAAATGGCATTGCAGGAGATAAGCAGAGTAACTTGCTTGACATCACCCATGCACTTCTAGTGCAAATAACACCAGTTATTATATCTAGAATGATTCCCTTCTGTATGGTAGATATCTCTTAAATCATCTCCCTTCATCTCCTTCAGGAAATGAAATTTCCCTTTGTCATATCATCCCATAACTTAACCTATTTACCTTCCTTCCTTGAGTTTTTAGGTGTGTCACATTTGTCCAAGAGCATCATACTAATTTGTATAAAACTCTTTTATCGTGCCCTGTAAAATGTGTTTTTTGGGTATCCCAAATAATAATAGCATAAAATAATAAAAAACAGAAAACCCTTACAAGTCATAAAAAAATATAAATTCATTTTATGAACAAGTGAATAAATATTTGATGTTTTTAAATTAATTTATAATGAAATGTAATTTAGAGTAATAATTTCATACATATTGCATTTTTATTTGCACTAAAATGATTATAATTGCATGTTATCATACAAAAATTGAAGCAAAATTTTCTTTAGTATATTTTCCTGAATTTTCCTGATTTTTGATGAAAATTTCAATAAATTATTTAGTATAGAACATGAAAAAAGGGCTCTAAAACTTCTTTCAGTAGTTTTATGCAGGTGTAACTATTTTATTTAAGGTATTTGGTATTTTAACTTGTCTTGAAAGAACATAGGGGTTTTGTTACCATTTTCCAAGTGAAATAGGAGCGGAGGGGCATACATCCAAATATTTCTAGATGTCCAAATAAAATATTGCAAAAGCGGGGGATTTTTCTGCAAATTTTGTGGAGAGAGAAAAGGCCAAAAGGATCAAATGTCTTTGATTGCTTCAGATTCGAACATTAATATCGAAGGATCCATCAGTCCGATTGGGCTCAAATTTTAAGGGCTAGTTGTTCATTGTATCCTCTTTCCTTCTGTACAAATGTATCAACAAGAGGAGCCCAATACTAAAGACAATTAAGGAGTACTGATGGGCAAAAGTGAAATTGTCTCGCCCCTTTACCCTATGTATAAATCCCTAATTTTCTTTCTCTTTATTCATTCTTGGATGCTCGACCACTGCCTACAGTCAGAGGGGAGCTCTCCATGGATCAAATTTGATGTAACACGATGGTAGGAATCGAGCGGCTGGTTCTACACCACATGGATCAAACTCTCCATTGTTCATCCTCTGGTATACAACTTCTAAAAATTTGATCTACCCAATCTAAATAGTTCAGGCTCATCCCAATAGTAATACTTGATATCCTTAAAAAACTTTTTTCGATCATCATAATCCCAACCTTGTGGCAATTGACCGGTTACCAAGTAATTTACTCTATGAGCATACCAAGGTAATTTCCGTGTAGAAATTCCTAAAATATGCTCATCAGGAAAATAATCTATGATGGGGGTTAGGGATGGCAATGATAGGCGGGAGAGGTGATCAGCTGCACCATTGTCCACTCCCCGCCTATCTTTAATTTCAATGTCAAACTCTTGCATTAGTAAAATCCATCTCATTAATCTAGGTTTTGTCTCTTTCTTGCTTAACAAATGTTTAAGTGCAGCATGATCTGAAAAGACTACAATCTTACTTCCTATGAGGTAAGATCAAAATTTATCCAAAGCAAAAACAATTGCAAGTAACTCTTTCTCTATGGTAGAGTAATTTACCTGAGCGGCGTCGAGAGTCTTACTTGCGTAATAAAGAGCTGTAGGTTTCTTGTCTCTGCGTTGTCCCAAGACAGCTCCCACTGCATAATCTGAAGCGTCACAAAAAATCTCAAAGGGTTCACTCCAATTTGGAGCTTGTAAGATGGGAGCTGTAACTAATGCCTCTTTAATCAAATTAAAAGCCAACTTGCATTCATCATTCAAAATAAGTTCTTTGTCTTTAGATAGAAGCAAAGTGAGAGGTTTAGCCACTTTGGCAAAATCCTTAATAAAGCGACGGTAAAAGCCTGCATGGCCCAAAAAACCCCTAAGTTGCTTTAGGGTCAATGGAAGTGGAAGCTCCTTGATGATCTCGATCTTTGCCTTGTCCACCGCCAGCCCCTCCTTGCGGATATGGTGACCTAGGACGATCCCCCTGTCCACCATAAAATGGGATTTCTCCCAACTAAGCACTAACTTGTTTTCTTCGCAAATCTGTAACACTTTATCCAAGTTAGACAAACAACACTCAAAAGATTCACCAAACACAGAAAAGTCATCCATGAAAACCTCAAGGCACGTACCAATCAGATCAAAAAACATTGCACTCATGCACCTTTGAAAGGTTGCTGGTGCATTACAAAGTCCAAATGGCATTTTTTTAAAGGCAAATGTTCCTAAAGGACACGTGAACGTAGTCTTATCTTGGTCACTTTCATGAATGCTAATTTGATTGTATCCTGAGTACCCATCTAAGAAACAATAGAAACTTTGTCCAGCTAATTTTTCAAGTATTTGATCAATAAAAGGTAGAGGATAATGGTCTTTTTTTGTTGCTAGATTTAACTTTCTATAATCTATGCATACTCGCCAACTCGATGCTACCCTAGTTTGGATCTCTTCTCCATCCTGATTCTTTTGAACAGTAATCCCTATTTTTTTGGGTACTACATGAATTGGACGAACCCACTTACTATGTGAAATTGGGTAAATGAATCCCGCTTTCAGCCATTTGGTAATTTCTTTTGACACCACATCATAAAGATAAGGGTTTAGTCTACGTTGATGTTGTACTGAGGGCTTGGATCCTTCCTCGATAAAAATTCTATGCTGGCAGACATCAGGGCTAATTCCCTTGATGTCGTCTATGGTCCATCCAATAGCGCTCTTGTGCTGTCGTAATACATCTAATAGGTTAACTTCCTGCTCCATGGTGAGGGTCGAAGAGATGATCACGGGATACGTCTTTCTTGGACCTAAGAAAGCATATTAAAGGTGAGAAGGAAGAGGTTTCAATTCTAATTCGTCAGTGGGCATAGATATGTAGTCATTCATACTTTCACCCTTCGTTTCACTGCGGTCATCCTTCTCCCCCTCATAAACACTCTCATTCACTGCCATCACATCATACATTACTTTCTCTATGGCATTGCATTCATCATCACCATCATCTAGGGAACATGTATAAATATCTTCCTGGCTACTATTGGGGTATTTCATCAATTGAGAAATTGGTAACTCAACCTCTTCTTTTCCCATGCGCAATTTATATTTTCCTTCATTCCAATCAGTGTTCACTCTTGCGGTAGCTAGGAATGGGCGCCCTAAAATAATGGGTGCATGACTAATTTTTCCTGAAATTTTTACATCCACTACTATAAAATCCATAGGAAATGAACACTTTTCTACTTTCATAACCACATCCACCAGCTGACCACATGGTCTTCTAATTGATCCGTCTGCTAACTGCAATTCTAAATTGACTGGTTGTAGTTCACCAAATTTAAAGGTCTCAAATAAAGCCTTAGGCATGATGTTCACACTTGCTCCTGAATCAAGTAAGGCTTTGGTGAATACTTCTCCCCTAATTTCACATTTAATCACTTGTGCTCCCTGATCTTTGCGCTTTTGAGGTAATTCATGCAGAAATATTGAACTAATATTCTCAGAAAGTTGAATCCTCTTTTGCTTCCTAGGGGGTGTGCACAGGTTTTTCACAAATTTGGAATAATCAGGGATGTAGTGTATCGCATCTAAAACAGGAATTTCAATAGTAGCCTCTTTCAAATACTCAAGAAGTGGGCTGTCTTTTGATTTTTCTTTCTTTGCTTGTAAGGCACTAGGGAAAGGGATAGGTGGGCAATATGCTTTTGGGTCGGGTTCCTTTTCTAGATTTTCCTCTACCCCTACTTCTTCATCTTTTTCTAGTTCCTCCAACTTATCCTCTACTTCCTTTTGTTTCCCTACAGCTGCAAATGGATTAGGCAATTCTTTCCCACTTCTAAGTTTTGATATAGCACTTAATTCTCCTATTTCTTATTTTTTCGTCATGGCATGCATGTTATGAATATGCTCATTAGCTATGCTACACATGTCATCAACATAAAGTAAATTACTAGGATTAATACAGGCCTGAGTAGGGAGTTTACCTGGTTTGGCGCCCATCTTCATGGGGTCTTCACAAGTGCCTTGTGGTGCTCCACCGTGCACAAATTGTTGACCACTGTGAAGGCCGACCTCCGCCTTGAGCTTTTCCATCTCCCGCCGATGCCTCTCCTCCATTTCTTCGAAAAGCTTGATCATCCTCTTCTTGTCTTCTTGCAGCTCCTCGATTACCTTGGTGAGAGTCGCATTAGTGGGATCTGAAAAATTTCGGTAAGGTTGATAATATTGTTGGTGATGTGGATTGTTTGCCTTGGGTTGAAACTGTTGTTGGGGTGGCCGATTGTTATTGTTCCATCCCTGTCCTCCTAAGTTTCCTCTAGCGGCCCATTGACCATTGTTCCCTTCCTGCCTGCCTATAGCATTCACTTCTGAAATCATAGGGCATTCTTCACCGGTGTGGCTATCACTTGAGCACATTTCACATCGATTTATTTGGTTGGGTGCTCCACTATTCCGACCCTACCATAATGAGATCATTTTTCGTTCATCTTTTCCATGGCTTTTCCCATCATGACACCTATTTGTTTTTCAATTCGATCCATAGTAATCTGGGGTTCAACCCCCCGAACATCCAACAGTCCACCTTTCCGAGGAGCAACCCTAACATGATCTGAGGCATCTTGGTGATATGCTAAATTGTCGGACATCTTTTGTAGGAGTGCCATGGCTTCATCTCCGAACATATCTGCTATTGCTCCTCCACTTGAAATATCAACTCTTCCTTTTTTGACATCATTCAAGCCTTCATAAAAAATTTGCACTAGCTCCCATTTTTGGATGTCATGGTGGGGGCACTTCCTAATGAGCCCCATCAATCTATCCCATGCTTCGCTAAAGGTATCATTTCCCTGCTGAAAATTTCTAATCTCCCTTTTGAAAGAGTTTCTCCTCGCCACTGTATAATATCTTTTTAGAAATCTCTTCTCCATATCATTCCACGATTCGAAATTTGTCCCTAATGTTATAAACCAATCATTGGCTCTATCCTTAAGGGCATGAGGGAATATTTCATTCTCACAGCTTCCTTAGAAATTCTGGGACAAGTGCAACTATCACAGGCTTCGTAAAATTTTTCTAAAAAGTCATAGGGCTCTTCGTTTGCCTTCCCTAAAAAGGATGGTAATAACTGAAATTGGTGTGGATCAATTCTAAACATCACATCATCTCCAATGGGGGCAGATACCCTGGTTAAGATGGGGGTTTTAGCTGGTGTGGAGTACTCTCTGATCCTCCTACGTCCATCGTTAACTACCTCAGGATTTCCTGTTCCATTGCCTATTGGGTCCATTGGTAACGTTCTAATCAAAGTCTCCTCTACGAATGTGGGTTCGGTGAAAGATGATTTGGGTGTGTCGGAGTCTACTACAGGGGAATTTCTGTCACTGCTCCCTAATTCAAATCCAGACCTAGGCTTCATACAAAACCACTAATTCAAACACAACACCCGTTAGTCGTTGGCCACCAAATCACTTTGAATTTAAAGTTGATACAAGGATTCATATCAAAAATTAGATCAACACTTGCCCAATTTCGTTTATGAATAAAGACATGTTGAATTCCTTAGCGTTGCTTCCCCGGCAACGGTGCCAATTGATGAGCCAAAAATAGGGGTAAAAATTATGAATTTTTAGGCCTTGTCGTTGTGAATTTTGGCTTAAGCAATAAAATTTATAAAAAAACTCTACTTAAGGTGTATAGTGATAAGTATGAGTGTCGTCCAAGGGAAGCGAGTAAGAAATTCAATTTGATGATCTTTTTGGTGTTTAATCCTTATTAGAGTGGATTTAATCTTCAATGAGGATCAAGTCACCCTAATTAGATGAGAATTTAGAAAGGGGGGTAGAAGAAGTGAGATGAGTAGAAGAATTATGGACTCTAAGTTGGCTTCTTTGATCCTAATGAATGGATCCAAGAGGTCAATTAGAGAGGTTAAAAGGGAATTTTTAAATTGAGTTTGGTTTGTTTTTGCAACTTTGGTAATTCAAAACTGAAATGGGTAATTCAATCTCCTAAGAATTAAAACTAAATTTTTTTAGAGTTTTTCTTTGGTAATGCAACTGAAGGCCTGGCTAAATCCCTCAATTTCTCCTCTCAATCCTAATCAGGGCTTGTACATGCCTCTCAAGCCAAGCGATTTAGAAGTTCAGATTAGAATCGAGAAGAAGAAACAAACAACTTAACCAATTTCATTCAAAATGCATCAAAGTTCAAATACAATGAAGGGAAAAAGTACCAAAAGGGTTGATCCAGGCTGGGGCTCCTCTCTGTGATAGAGAACCATCAAGAATGACCCCCTCCTCTCGAAATTCGGCTTTTATACCTAGGTAAAATGTAATAAATTACCATTCTACCCCTAAGGAGTGATTAATCTATATCTATCAATACAAGCTTGATCTTGATGATCCAACCATACAGATAGAAAGAGGGTGTCAAGACAAACAAATCCATAAAAAAATCATCTCAATCGGACTTCTAGATCAAAAGTTATTAATAAATGAAGTTAAACCAATGTTAACCATTGGATTAATTCATTTATTAATCAATTTATTTTTCAAGACCGCAGGCTGAGGTGTCGCCCTCCTATTGGGTGCGCCGATTCAACTCCCTTGGGCGGATGCTCTCTCGTCGCGCCACGTACCCCTGGCGAAAACAAAGAAAACAAAAGGAAAATTCAAAAAGCGGAATTTGTATACATAGCGATACGCACCTTTGCGTGCGTCTGGGCGCTAGAGCTCCCATTGATAATGTGCCACGTCACCGCCTGTGCGTGCGCGTCGCATGCGCCGCACGGGCGGTGAACTTACCTCCCGTAGCCTCTCTCTCTTCACGCCCCATCCGATCATCATGTGACGGCCACGAGAGTGCCACGTCGACACGAAAAGAGACTCCTTGCTTTTTTTTTCAATGAAACCCTTTATAAAATTAAAATTTGCATGTGGACGCCGCCCTCAAAATATTCATGTATATGCCCTTCCCGCATTCTCTCTCCTCCGTTTTTTTTCTAAACATTAAAACATAATTGCAGTAAAACCCTATAGAATTTTAAATTGGATCTTTACGCCTGCCGTGGCGACCGAGAGCTGTTTTCAGGGTCTTTTTGCAACGAAAGTTCGCAAAAAGGCCCTTGAAAGTTCAAAAATAATAAAAATACTTCTTTTTCTATTATAAATATACTTTTTTTTCTTGAAATAAATACACTTCCTCTTCAAATAAATCTCAGAAAAATCCTAAAAATTCGTAAAAAATTCTAAAAAATTCTAGAAAATCCACTGATTCATTCCCATGCTGATAAATGTCGAAATAAAATATTAAATATGCCATTTTAATTCAAAAAATAATTATTTCGAGCTTCAATAAATCCTTTAAAATTCATATAATTAACAGAAAATTAGGGAAAAATCAGAAATTACTTGAAAACATTATTTTCATGTAAATATATGATAACAGCCTAATTTTAAGCTCTTTAAATGCATAAAATCATGCTAATAACATGAAATAAAGACAGAAATTAGGGTGTTATCAATTATCCTTCGTATTGAATCTCCGTATTACGATCTCATCATAAACCACTTCGTGTATTCATGGACTTATCACAACCATCACATATGCCCTATAATGAATACATTTTGGAACAAGATATGTCATGTGTGATTGGCTGGTGCATCACAAATGTTTCTAGCATATCGTACTATAATGAATACACTGTATTCATTATTTTCACTTCACATGCCCTCAAAATACCAAAAACATATATTCTTACCTTTCTATGTGTACATCCTTAACTCTTCCATTAGATTCACATTCTTAAAACCATCACAATTATTACCATCAATTCTGATTTCTCCACCTCATACTCGGCCCATTTTCCTTTGGGTTGGTCTTTTGTGTGATAGGTGCAAAAAGAGTCCGATGTGTGGTCTGGTTTGATTTTTCACACCTCACCTTGACCATGGTAGTGTATGGTGTGAATGTTCAATTTTTTTAGTTTTTTTAATGTGGACTGCAGCGGCGAGAGTCCCATTTCCCTCTTCCCTCTTCCTTCTTCAGCAGTCTGCGTGATGTAATAGCGAAGCCAGGAAAATGGCCAGCAAGCTTTTGCTTAAGACAAATGTTGACAAGCGAGATATAGGTCAAGCGTTGAGAGCAGTTGTTAAGTTGAAATTAAGTTCCAAGTCAATCGTTGTATACTTCAACTTATACAATAACTCACAATAGTTTGTTTGTTTAACTCAATAAAGCTGCTAATGGTGAGTCGAGAATCGAACACAAGGAGGGGGGTTTATACCTAGATTAGTTATCTGTTACAGGTCTACAAGTTGAATTGAATAACGAATCCTAGTTAACGATTTAAACTAATGAAATTGAACTAAATTTACAGAAACAGTGCGATAATAATATCACTCTAGCGCTGAAAGGAATTCCAAAACTACTTGATATTTGATGTAAAGATTCGTATTGCTCGGTTCGACACAAAGATTAGAATAGCTTGACTACCCAGGTACCTCTTGCTACCTCCTCGGTGATGCTCCTCTGCCTAGCTCTTTCTTCACGGCTCCACACCTCACGCCTGGAGCTTGGCGAGTTCACGACGTGGATCAGCACTGGGCGAGGAAGGATCTCCGCACGAGGGCGACGTCCTTTCCTTCTTCCCTTCTCTGCTCTCTTGCCGATGCCTCTTGCAATCCCGATCACCCCTCTCCGTTCCCTCCTTCCTCCTTTTCTTCTTTCTTTTCCCGCCTTTCTTCTCTTCTCTTTTTTTTAGTCGTTTGATTTTTTTTCTTTCATAAGCAGCCGTCGGATCTTCTTCAACTAGCTCAGGCTGCATTTTTTTGCCTTGCGTCTCTCATGTTGACTTTATCCCCTTGTGCTGACCCTTCTGTTCTGGTCGAGCATGCTGTCTAGGAGCTTGCTACTCTGCTCCTTCGCTTGAGAACCTACTTTTCTGTTGCAGCAACCGGAAGCCTTGCGAAATAACACACTATCAACAAGTTCGAATTTCCGATTCTGCTAAAATTCATAAGCCTGATCATCTGTGGTTAATTTAGCAAAAAATGATAGAAAACTCCAATTATTTTATGTAGATGTAGCTTAACTTAACTCTCATATTGGACTATTCACGTCTTATATCATGCATATTTCAGTGCTATCAGCAGTGCAAGGGTTTTGTGACCTGCATGCATCCACTCCTCTTGTCTCCCTAATCTCTAATCAATGATCTTGATAGGCTTTATTTATTCTTACTCTGAATCTTCTTTGGACTGGCTTCTTTTCCACCATCTTTGCATTTCAATAGTATAAATTGGTGTTTGTTCCATCTTCACAAATCATTGGACTCAACTGGCTTCTTCTTTTTCCTTTTATTCTTCTTCTTGAAAAATCAATGGGCTGCACTTGTTTATTATTCTTGTTTGCACATGAATGGACTTAATTGACTTATTCTTCTTTTTAACAAATTAATCAGCCGAATTAGATTCTTATTCTTCTCCACAAAACTATAAACTGAACTGGGTACATCTTATTCTTCTTTGTTTCTACTTTCTTAATCATTGTACACTTATTCTTTATCATCTCAAATATAACTGAATTGGGATCTTGTTATTCTTGTTTTTCATCCCAAATCAATGGACTAAATTGGATTCTTCTTGCTCTTCTCATCACCATCTTCTTTTCAGATCAGCTTCTTCATATTCTCATTCATCCAGCTGTTCTCAAATCAATTGACCGACCTGACTTCTTCTCACGCTTATTGTCTTCTTCTTGTCAGATCAATGGACAGAAATCCCTTACCATTATTTTTCTTATTCTTCTTCTCATTCCATTGGATAAATAAGGCTTCTTATTCTTATTCTTATTCTTTTCCTTCTCAAATGAATGGACAGAGCTTTGTTTGTATTCATTACTGTTGAACATAACTACTGGGCCTTCGCCAATGCAAATTTGTGTGATGTGCGCTGCGATTTTGTTGCACAAAATTGCACCAGTCATCGAACTAACCATTCGTGTTATCAAAAAATTTGCACGCCAGCTGAAAAAATTGGACTGGACCGCACAACCAACCCTAATTTCAATCCCATAATCACTAGCTTATTCTCTCTAAGGAGAATCAGTTCAGTGATCAACCTTCCTAACCGATGAGATTTTATCCCTCCCTTGCCATGCATTATATATATATAGGAAAACTAAGGTGAAAGTATACATTTTTATAGTCTCAAAATAAATAACATGAAGACCTTACATATTGTAGTTATATATAAAAAATTTAAAACTATAAGAGTTTATGTCCATCTGAATACATAGTTTCAATATATTATATTACATTACTTTCCGGACAGAAAATGTAGAGTCAAAGGGAATATGAAATGTGAGAATTTTTTTCCACTTGAAGATGAACTAGAGATAATGATAGTGTTCTATAGATGATTAATCCATTACATTGGGCTGGACGAAGAAATAAATATCTTTCTGATTCAAGGAAAGCAGTTTTATCGTTCATTGACCACCTAAGGGTATCTTTAGTCCTGCATCAAGTTTCCTTTTCTTTCACTTTTCCCATGTATTCTGCATATGTTTGCTAAAAGACCCATAGGGGGGGAAGGGGGGAAGGGGTTGAGAGAGCCAGACAAAGAGAACGAGAGATGCATAGAATGGGAGAGAGAGAGAGAGGCCAAAAGTGAGAGGCCAAGAGAGAGAGAGAGAGTGAGAGAGATATCAAGGGAGAGATAGAGAGAGAGAAAAAGAGTGAGAGAGAGAGAGAGAGCCAGAGAGGCCAAGAGAAAGAGAGAGAGTGAGAGGGCAAGAAAGAGCAAGAGAGAGGGAGAAGACGAGAGAGAGCATGAGAGAGCATGAGAGAGCATGAGAGAGCATGAGAGAGCAAGAGAGGAAGAGAGAGAGACAGAGATAATGCAAAACGACATATGTAAAATTATTTATGAGCGGCGTCAGTTTGCACGCGTGCAAAATACAGGGACTTTGATGCAAATTGTCATAGCGAGGCCACATGGCTACATCACAATCATCAGATGTGAATCCGAAGGTTTTTCATCTATATTAGTCCATCCGTCATCCGAGACCTACGAACGGACAGTTTTTTCGTCCAACATGACGAAAACCCTCCCATCCGGGGTCCCCAGGATGAATTTTTGTCCCGAATTTCATCCAAACCCTTGGACGGGATGATTGTTTCATTCTCGGACGAAAAAATCGTCCTGTCTGTGTCCCTGCACTATAGTTGGAACCTAGCTCTCTCACTTCAGCAACTCACACATAGAAGGGAAGCACATGCACTCACTCTCTTGATTTCACACAGAAAAAAGATTTAAGTTCTCACTCTCTTGATCTCACACAGAGAAACAAGATTTAAGTTTTCACTCTCTTGATCTCAAACAGAGAAACAAGAAGAAAGAACACTTAGAAAGAGGAAGGAATCAGTTGATGCACACCGCATACTACAACAATGGAACTCAACAATGGAACTCCACCATAACTACCTATGGACTAAAAGAAAGCATAGCCACACCTGTCTATGTACTTGGTCTTCCATGACACCCATTCATGTTCTCCTTAAACTCAGCTCCTGCCTCCACATCTCCTTTTACCATGCGGACGTGGTTTTTCTTAACTTATTCCTTGAACCATTCAAACTTCTAACTCCTAAGATAACTGAGCCAAGATTAACTGTCCAACAAGGGAGAGCAAGTGGGGGAGAGAGAGAGTGAGAGGGTGAGAGAGAGCAAGAGAGTGAGTGTGAGAGAGAGTGAGAGAGTAAGAGAGAAAGAGATACAGAGGAATAGAGAGAGGAAGAGAGAGAGATAGAGAGGAAGGGAGAGAGGAAGAGAGCGAGATAGAGAGATAGAGAGGAAGGGAGAGAGGAAGAGAGCGAGAGAGAGAGAGAGAGGACGGGAGAGAGGAAGAGAGCGAGAGAGAGAGAGAGAGAGGACGGGAGAGAGGAAGAGAGAGAGAGAGAGAGAGAGAGGAAGAGAGAGAGATAGAGAGGAAGAGAGCGAGAGAGAGAGAGAGAGAGGGAGGGAGAGAGAGAGAGAGGAAGAGAGCGAGAGAGAGAGAGAGAGAGGGAGGGAGAGAGAGAGAGAGGAAGAGAGCGAGAGAGAGAGAGAGGAAGGGAGAGAGGAGAGTGAGTGAGAGAGATAGGAAGAGAGCGAGAGGGAGAGAGAGGAGAGAGAGAGAGAGGGAGAGAGAGAGAGAGAAAGAGAGAGAGCAATAACGGACATAAAACCATTCTGTGGTCTGTGCCTCCGGGAGTTTGTTCTGTGGGCTGCTTTTTACGATTTGATACATTTTTTCCAAGATTTATCAAAACAACGATTCAAGAATCGGGACCAATGGTCGTATCGATAAGACAGACAAGATAGTTTCGAAAATTATACCTTTCGAATCAGATTAAACTGAATATATAAATATAATTGGACAAGCCTCGGTGAATCACAATTTCCTACCCATTCTCCATATGTCTCTCTCTCTGTCTCTCACTCTCAATTTCGCTGTCTCGCCCTCTGTTTCTTGCTCTCGCTCCATCTGTTTCTTTCCCACGCTCTCTCAGTCTCTTTCCCACTCGATTGCTCTTCTCTCTTTAACTCACTCTCCTTGTCCCTTCCCCTCTTTCTCGCTCTCTCCCACTCCCTCTCACTCTCATTCTCTCTGTATCTTTCCCTTTCTCTCGCTCTCTCCCACTCTTTCTCACTCTCATTCTTTCTGTCTATTTCCCGTTCTCTAGCTCTCTCCCACTCTGTCTCATTCTCATTCTCTCTGTCTCTTTCCCTTTCTATCGCTCTCTCCCACTCTCTCCCTCTCCCTCTCTCTCTCTCTCTCTCTCTCTCTCATGGCTTGTTGGGTTTCATCTTGACCGTTGAAAGTTACCAGTGGCACTTACTGCCGAACATGGAATAATGGATCGATGCGGCTATTCTAGAAAATTCAGAAGTTGCGTATTCGATGACATTAGAATTTCTTGAAAACCTTCATTGTAAAGGTGATTTGGGAAGTTGTATACATGGACCATAAGCAACTTCTGAGCTTGATGAATAGAAGTGCAGTTCTTCACTTTCTTCAATCTCTCTCACTCTCTTGTCTCTTCTGTTCTCTTTGGGAATCGACAAAGGGAGTGCCTTGTTTTTTTATTTGAGTCTCGTTCACTCTGTCTATCACTGTTTTTCTCGTTCGCTCTCACGTTCTCTCTCAGTCTCTATCCTGCCTCTCGCTTTCTCATAGTGTCTCTCTTGCCTTCTCTCTAGCTTTCTCTCACCTTATCCCCACACTCTTTCTGTCTTCTCTCTTTCTCACCTACACTCTCTCACATCTCTCCTCTGTCTCTCTCTCTCAGTTACTCTCTTGGCTTCTCTATCACTCTCTCTTTCTATCCTTCTCTGTGACCCTCTCTCTCTCTCTCTCTCTCTCTCTTACACGCCTTCGTTCTTACTCACTCTTAGTCTTTCTCTCTCCTTCGACCTCACACTCTCTCACCTTTTTACTCTTCCATTTTTTATCGCTCTTTCTATCTGTCTTTACCATCTGTATTTGCTTCAGCCAGCCTTGCAAGTGGTAATTTTGTTCAAAATTTTATTTATTCAACTTCATAAACCATCGAATACCTAGGTCATACATGAAACGATGACATGCTGAACTAAAAGTTTTAGAACTAATTTGGCGGGCACATGAAAATTGACATTTGTAAAAGCTCTTGCTTCAAAGTTGACAAAAATGGATATCACGGTACAGGAATTCTTTTGCATAAGAAATCATTTTTAATTAACTAATTTGCCACAAAATACACATTCCTGTGTGAAAAAGGCAAGGGCTTAAGAATGAATAAACAAAACCATACAGATCAAGTAGGTGACTCAAATCTTTGCGTGTCATCGAACCTGATTCACAATTCTCAATTGTCATTCTTTGCGTGTCCCCGTTATCGTTGACGAAGCGTTTGGATGAAAACCATGCAATGTGGGGAGATGATTACCGGCAACTGCTACCAGCGACGCTCAGAGAACCATATGGCGGACACGGTTGCCATAATAATGTAAATTCTTCTCTACTTCGCTTTCTCTTCAATTTTTGGAAGGACCTGCCTAGGCAGGCATGTAACAGTTATATCCATAACCTCCCTGACATACCGGTAATTTCCGAACATCGCTCCCTCATTCCCGACGGAGCTCATGAGTGGGGTGAGAGAGGTGGCGCAAACAACAACCCACATACCCACTGTCTACAGCACAAAGTTTTTATGATGACACTGTAGAGTGTGAATGAAGGCATCCCCATATCTTTTATATCTTTTATACAACCAAGCCTCCCGGGAGAAGGACCAAGTCCTTTCTGTTATTTGAATGCGGTCCACGTGTAAATTAGAAGCTCGCTCCACGAATAGAAATTTATAGAATGCTAGAATTTCCCTAGATGAAAGAAAAATAAATAAAATATTTGCGAGTTAAATAAAATATAAATAATCTAGGGACACACCAAAAGGATGAATTCATAGGACATCTAACGAATGAAAGATAACACCAGGATTTTTATTTCAGTCTCCTTTCTCTCCCTTTTGTCATCTCCATTCAATTCAAAACACGGGTAAATAAAAGTGACAGCTTCAATCACGATAGTGGAGAAGACTCCTTCCTCGCATCCCAAAAGAACGGAGACCAACGACACGAACGTCGTCCACCACCGGCCCGCACAGCGAGCTCGAGTCGTCGCTGCGTATGTGGTAGAAGGAGCTGAAGAACATAATACGAGACCGGTTCTCCGCCGCCGTAAACCTCAGGTAAGCGCGCCTGAATCCACCCTTACCCTTTGACTGATATGGTACTTTGATTGTTTCCCGGCTGGCGAAGGCTTCAACAACCATGGACCCTTCGCAGGAGTTGGATGCGTCGCCAACGCTGAAACTGAGGATGTAAACCTTGCCAGCGGCGGTTTTTACAACCTGGGTTAAGGCGCTCTCCCTGCCGGCGACGAGCTCGACGGCCCGGCCGCCGCGCGGCACGGAGAAATGGGCGTTGTCTACATACTTGACTGCCTTCAGCGACTCCACCATCCATCCGGGAAGAGGGCAGTGGTCATCTTCAATGTTGGGCGGGACAAGCACCCCCCACGCGGCGTTCTTGAAGATGTACGGCCCTTCTTCAAAGTCCCCGTTCACCAGCAAATTATCTAGGTCAGACAAAAAAAATTGCGTTAATGTTCAGGTTCGTTCAAGAACTAACGAACCAATGAGATGGTTGGTTGAAGAGATAACGAATAAATGAGACGGTTGCAAGGCATACGGTCCGTGGCCAGGGGAAGTTGGAGCTTTTTAATGGCAACGGCGTCGATGAGAGGGCCGCAGAAGGGATCCTCCTCTTGCCCGGGGTTGTGGATAATGAGTTCGGTCTGGGTAGACGTGGCTTTGAATGCCCACGCGTAGGAATCCCAACCATTGCTGCTGTACAAGGTCTGTATGGGCAGCGAGCCCGAGTCGGGAGCGACTGTAATGTTGAGCTTCTCGTCCTGTGCGCAAGTGCGGGCGGCGCTGAAGCTGACGGAGAAGAAGCTGCCTACGGTGAGGGAGGCGATCGTCTGCTTGATGGCGGCGTCGTTGCCGAGGCGGACGGCGTAGGAGCCCTCGGGCACAACGAGGAGCATGTCGCCTTGCTTGTGCCCGGCCTCGATATACTCTACGAAACCTGAAATTTGCCAGCCCGGGACAGCATCCCCTTTTAGGACCTGCGTCCCGTTCATCTCCTATGTCTTTGGTACCTTCTCGAAGTCACCGTTCACTAGGAGGCCTGAAACTCAGATGCCATTAGAGGGGCTGAATTCGCAGCTGAAGTAGGTGGGTAACGTGGGTTTCGCATGGGCGGGATGGAAACTGGAGCTAAGGACTGTAAGACTAAAAGTATACTAGTGTTTTCGTTTTTGACGAGGGAACGTAACTAAAACAGGTTGCGTGTTAGAAATGTTTGTGAGGCATAGCTTCGTCTTGACCAGCGATTTGGGGTTCTTAGTTTTATGGCCTCGCATTTATCTTCGTTGGACAATGAAATGGGAGAACGTACCGTCCACAAAGGCGGAGAAGGAGACGGGCGCCGAGGCAGTGAGCATTAAAAGTACGAGGGTGCACTCCATGGCGAGTTGCTGCTTCATGACTTCCCTTGGAATAAGATAGATAGAAAGATAGAGAAAGAGATAGGGAGAAGACGTGGAATGCAAGGCGGGGTTCCAGTATGCCAGAATGGTGGCCGTTTTATACTGATCTGGAGGTTCATCGTGGCAGAACCGACAGATTTCGTGTTGGAGGATGGGAGAGATATTTCTTCGAAGGCCTCTGTCCTATTAGCAGGATTAAGACGGGCACGTATCCCAATGAGATTTACCGAACCTCAATCCCTGGCTAGAAATAGAGTGAGAAAGGGATAGATTACCGAGATAAGGAAGGGGTCGGAGAGCTGGAGAGAGAGAGAGAGATGTCTGGCGGCAGGAGCTGCCAATACCGGGACGGTAGAGGTTAGGGTCTAGATAGCGACGAGATGAAACTTTTGAACAAGACAGCCAATCGGTCTCCGTCATTGAAGTGGCTGGATCATGCATCGCCTTTCTGATATTGTGCCCTGGGCAAATTATTGCAGTAACGTGGAATGATGATGAAGTCTCCTGTATCCCCAACAAACAGATAAAAAATGGAAAAATTCCGAAACCAAACCCGTGATTACTCACATGCACAGTAAACAACAGAATCTAGGAGCTAAGAACGCGAGACCTCTTCAACGTTGTAAGTTCACGTTAGTTGACTGAGAGAACTTCTTAGGCGAAACTGCATGGGACTGGAAAACATACTGCACATAGAGTGAAGATAGATTCCGCTTCTCCATCCAAATTAGCAGGTATCTATCTATCTCTCTGTCCGGAATGGGCATCTTTGGCGTTCATGGCATCCTCCAGTTTCAACTTAGCAGAACACGATAGTTTCGGGTGGTGAAGCCGTGAGGATCTATCGAGCACACGGTGGGCGCCAGTCTGTTGATTCTAAACACGCCCTACCGTGATACTAGTTTTAAGCCTATGACGATATCGTCAGAAAGATTACACTGTTCACATGGGCTGACTGCCGTAATTCCCCAACATCAATCGCCCACGCGAACGTACGAGATGCTGGTTGCAATTTTAAACTATCCCCCCGGAGCAGATTAATTTTATACGGGGGCTCGAGTCCATCTAGCCGGTACGCGCGGGGGAGACCAAGACCTCGCGTACCGGCTATTCGGCTATGATGGACGATTTGGGCTTATTTTTGTTTTCTTTAAGATGCTTGTTTTCTTCTTGTTAAACCCTGTTGAGCTACACCCGCTGGAAGAATTTAACGCTCCATGAAGATATTACTGAAATAATTTGATTATGAGAACTGGAGGAGGAAGAAGAGAATGAGAAGAGAGAGGGAGACGTTGAAGACAGAAAATTAGATGGTATTTCGCCAATTAAACATTCACACGTAGGGAAGGACTTCCTCTGGCCTTTTTATTGGGTAGAAAAATGATGCATCTCTCTTTTTTAAAAGTTCATTCAGTTAATCCAATCTTTCTGATAATATAGGTTAATTGATATTTTAATTATCTGGATTTAAAACCATTTGCCATTCGAGATCTTGCCCCTGCCAAGTTTGTTTCATGGCATTGAATTAAACCCTCATGCAAATGTCTGTGCTATCACAGGCTTCATATATCACATCTTTACTTCAGTAGATTCTCATGGAGAATTGCAAACCGACATCAACTCCTTAGTCAATTACACAAGGTGTTACCGACACAAAAAATAACTACAGAAGCATAGTTGGAGCAAACCCATATTTCACCTTAACTCGGTCAGATGTTCCTTTCTCCGTGAACAAATGCATCGTCCCGCTAATGATGACGGGAGAGCACTGAAACATCTTTTGCGATTTCCGAATGAAACAACACTTCATGGTTTCTTTCTACTCAGAAATTAAGATTTCTCAAGTCATGGCTTTCTGATGCTGATTGGGCAGGGGTCATGATGATCGTAGATCTACAGGAGGCTATCTCGTTTATCTCTCTCGGTCTCACCTTGGTCTATTTCTCTCTGCCTAATTTTGTCTTGTTAGAATTATTCCAATACGTTCGACCATATCGACCGACTTTAAGACCTGTTTCGATTCATCTCCTAGTATGATCTCGAGCGCGCGCAGTGATCTATCTGTTAAGACGATCCATGTTCTTGAACAGTTGAAAGAAGAAGAAGAAGAAGAATTGGAGAGAGAGAGCGAGAGGATGAAGAGAGACACGAGAACAAGAACAATGTTTAAGATCGTGTTATGTTCCGCAAAGAATTACATTAATGTTGGTTCGTATTTATATTGTATATAGTTATAGTTATAACTACTATAGTTAGTTTGTTATAATCGTAGCCGTTATAACAAATTATAACAGCTTGTTTATAACAAATAGTGGCCGTTGGATCTTGGCGATAAATGTGAGACCTATCTATATGTATCCTATCTATGTGTATCTTATCTAAATGTATTCCTATCTATATTTAATCCTAAACTATGTTTAAACTTATATTCAATCCTACATCTATTTCTCTAACGAGTATATGGGGTACGTGTTCATTTCTTACTAGCTAGTCTTTTATTAAAGTCCCTATTGGTCCAAATATTGCTGACTCCGTTCTTCTGGACCCCCGCTTTGCTGATGTGGCGTCCAAGTGCCGATCCTACGTGGCGATGACGAGTAAAGCTCCTCTTATCACCCCCTCAAGATCATCGGTGTTCTGGACGGCGTTGAGCTTGTCCCTGAGAAAACAAAAATGACTCTTTGCAAGAGGCTTAGTCAGTGAGTCAGCTAATTGGTTATGACTTTCAACAAATTGAATTTTTAGCGCGTTCGCCGCTACTTGTTCTCTCACGAAATGATAATCAATCTCTATGTGTTTCATCCTAGCATGAAACACTGGATTGGCCGTTAGATATGTTGCTCCCACATTATGACAACTCAATGTTGGAACAGCATTCGTGGAAATTTGAATTTCCCTTAGGAGAGATTGAATCCACATGATTTCTGCAGTAGCATTTGCGACAGCTTTATATTCGGCTTCCGTACTTGATCTAGTTACTGTTGTCTGTTTTTTTGAACTCCATGACACATGATTTTTCCAATATAAATGAGATAAGCTCCAGTAGATTTTCTGTCCTCTTGATCACCTGCCCAATCAGAGTCACTAAAAGCACTGATATTTGCGTTATAATTTCTGTAAATCAGTAAACCATGAAGAATACTCCCTTAAAGATGGTGTAGAATGTGTTTTAGAGCATTCCAATCATCAGATGTGGGAGAATGCATCTTCTGACATGCTCCATTTACTGCAAAAGCTATATCAGGTCTAGTTAAAGTCAGATATTGAAGTGCTCCGACAATTTGTCTATAATTTGAATCACTTTGATGATCCAACTTTTCATTATTACTCATATTGACAAGATTCAACTTTTTACCAGAAGATAAAGCAACAGGAGTTGACACTGGTTTAGAGTGTTCCATTTTTTATTTTTTGAGAATATATAGAAGATATCTTGATTATGACAAAATAAAACCTTGTCGATGAGGTAATAATTCAATTCCAATAAAATCTTTTGCAGTTCCTAAATCTCGAATGGCAAATTGATCATTAATTTTATTCACTATATGCTTGATCTCAAAAATTTCAGGTGACATTATAAGTATATCATCCACATATACAAAAATAAAAATAGGATTGTCATTGGTTTTAAAAAATAATGATGAATCTGTTTTTGAACCTGTAAATCCTAGTGTTAAAAGTGCAGATGACAACTTATGAAACCATGCACGTGGAGATTGTTTCAGCCCATATATGGATTTTTTAACCAAGCAAACAAAATCAGAACAAGAAGAGTTTTTAAATCCTTGAGGTTGTTCCATGAAAACTGTTCCTTTAAATCTCCATGCAAAAAGGCATTTGATACATCAAGTTGATGTATCTTCCAATTGTTGCATATAGCTAAAGACAAAACTAATCTAATTGTAGTATGTTTAATTATGTGACTAAACGTTTCTGTAAAATCAAAACCTTCCTGCTGATTGACTCCTTTAGCCACCAAACGAGCCTTGTATCTATCAACAGTTCCATCAGGTTTATATTTTAATATGTAAATCCATCTACATTCTATCACATGTATGTTGTTTTCTCTTGGTCTTAATTCCCAACTTTTATTTTGTATGAGAGCATCATATTTTGCTCTCATAGCTTGAATCCAATTTTTATCCTTGGATGCTGCACTAAACAAGGTTGGTTCGGTAATATTCAAACATACTGACAGACAAGTGGGAACTGGATGTCTAATTGCTGTAAAATTCAAGTGTTTTTTATTTAGGAGAAAATCACTTTGTTGCTACAGATATTTAAGAAATCTAACCTTCAATTGCTCCCCTGCTTCTGGTGTATGATCGAGTGTACTTGAGATTTCAGAATTATCTAACCCAAGAGTTGCAGGTCTGGTAGTAAGTTCATTCATATCATGATTGTTATCATTGTCTTTGTCTGACAATGATTCAACCGAACTAACATTATCATTATAAAATCCTTTATTGGACATTGATGATGATACATGACATATCGATTCAATAATTGGAACGTTCGACACAATAGACTGAACATTTCCAACTGTTCTTGAATCTGTATTCTTGTTTTCAGTAGCATAAGGAAAAATGTCTTCATCAAAAATAACATGGCAGGAAATATAAATTTTACCGGTTTTGAGCGACAGACACCTGTATCCAAGATGCATTGCACTGTATCCAAGCATCAGACACTTCTCTGATCTGTCATCTAATTTGTGACTGGCATATGGTCTTAAGAATGGATAACACTGACAGCCAAACATTTTTAAAAACATTTAATCTGGTATGTTGTTGATAATCTCAATTTTAGGGTTAAAATTTGTCGTTGGTGATTGAGATTATTCAATAAAATATATTTTACCGTACTTGAAATACTTAGTTAGTGATGAGTACGGATCGTCTCCACAGGGAACGATGATTAAGGAATTACTTTCTTATACTAGTGACGATGGTCGAGAGGATCGACGAAAGCAAGATTTGAGGATGTGAGCTAGTGATATCGATAAAAGATACGTAATTATAAGCTAATTTAACTTAAAGAAAAGAGTAAGTGATTGTGAAGGATATGATGATGAACGACAATATGAACGAGGATAGTGGTTCGATATGGAGTGGTACGATGGCAAGGATGGAGAGATGAGAGAATGGGAACGTATGAAGTGATAAATGAAACGGTGATAATAAAAACTAGAACTATGATAACGATAATGTTGGGAGAGAAACAACGTAAGGCGAAGTCACTTACCTTAGATCCTTACGTTCCGCCAGGATCACGGCGATTTGCGAGTGCCGGTAAGCTCCCCCTCTTCTTTTTTGTTTCTTCCCACACACCCAAGACACCAAGAACACTCTTGATGGATCTCAAAACTCACTCTCTTTCAATCAGCCCACAAAAGTGGGAAGCAAGTTCAAGATGGTTTTTACAATGATCTAAGCCTCTATTTATGGATTAAAGGGTATGGATAGAAAGAGGAGGGGAAGATGAAAAGTTATGGCCGTTGGAAGTTGAAGCAATCTTAGCCTTTAATTTCTTCTCTCTCCTCATCAATGTCATCAGTTTGTGCCTGTTAAGAAGTCAAAGCACTTAGTATTATGTGGCTTTTTGTATTCCGTGGCTTTTCATATTCGATGCCTTTTTGTATTCCGTGGCTTTTCATATTCCATGGCTTTTCGTATTCCGTGGTTTTTGTATTCCGCGACTTTTCATATTCCGTGCCACATGTACATGTCAAAAGGACAAAAACCAAAGAAAAAATCTCTTTCTCAACGCTGACGTGGCGGCGCATCCGCACGCCACGTCACACTATGCCATAAAAAAACCAAAATACTTAAAATTTCATATTAACTCAAATAAAAGCCCAAAAAATATGTATAAATATATATTTTGAATCAGAAAAATCATATCTTTCGAAATTTAATATCCAAAAATTCCATAAAAATCATATTCTTTCTCAAAAAATTATATTCTTTTAGAATATACTATTAGAAAAATCCTAAAAATATAGAAAATTCAGAAATTTGTTCTAAAAATAGATTTAATCATTTTAAGCTTGATAACATGCAAATATGAGTAATTTAATGCATAAATACGCATAAATATAATAATATAAGGCACTAAAAATGCATGTTATCAGCTGTCATGTAATATTTCAAAAGGTGATTTATTATTTAAAACAGGTGCTGGGAGTCTATTAATCAGATAAGCACCAATAGCCACTGCTTCATTCCAATTTTTTTTTTGGCATTGATGCATGATGAAGCACGGCTAGTGCTGTTTCTACAATATGTCTGTGCTTTCTTTGTGCAGTTCCATTTTGTTCTAGGGTATGTGGACACGATACCCTATGAAAAATCCCTTTGTTTTCAGAGATGAGTTGAGAGACTGAAATTCTCCCCCCCAGTCTGACTGAAAACATTTAATTTTTGTTGAAAATTGATTTTCTACTCTTAATTGAAAATCAATAAACTTTTCAAGAACTTCATTTTTTATTTTTAAAAGATACAGCCATGTATATTTACTGTAATTGTCAATAAACACGACATAATATGAAAAACCCAGATTTGATATTATAGGTGCAGGTCCCCATAAGTCGGAGTGTACAATTTCAAGAGGTTTGTTAGAGGAATTCTGTGAAGTCTTGAATGGTAGCCGATGAGCTTTTGAACTTCTACAAGAATCACAAAAAAATGTTCTGAATTTTGTGAAACAGGAAGTCCAAACTTCTCAATCACAGATTTCAAGATTTTTAGCTGAGGATGTCCTAGACGCGAGTGCCAAATGTTTGAAGTTGTTCTCTCCCCAACCAGTGCTTCTGGTTGGAACGCCTGAGGCTTCAAACAATACAGCCCATTACTAATTGTTCCTTTGAGTAGTATGTGTCTGGTTTTCTCGTCCTTCACAAGACAATAAGAGGGATGAAATTCAATAAAAACATCATTATCTAAGGTTAATTTATGAATGGATAAAAGATTCTTTTTAATATCTGGAACCTGTAGAATGTCTTTAAGATAAAGATTTTTATCAAACGTTAAAATTTTGGAGGAACCAATGGACAAGATTTTCAAACCTGTTCCGTTACCTATTTGTAGTTGCTCATTCCCTTGATAATTGATTTCAGTTGGGACAAGGCTGGGATCTACAGTCACATGATGTGTAGCTTCACTGTCTGGATACCATATGCCATTTCCGGTTGTACTTACATTATACGCTCTTGGTAAATTCTGTCGTGCTTGATCCAGACCTTGGAGTCTTGTAAACTCTTGACAGTCATGAGCCCGATGTCCAAATAGTGTACAAATCTGGCATCTGGGCTGAAATCTATTGTTCGTGCCCCTTCCTCGCCCTCGATTTTGACTGAATCCTCTTGAATTGTAATTATCTCTTCTAGGGGCTGGAGACGAGGTCGAGCCGGGTTGACTTTGTACTACATTGGCGATGGGTTGGAAGACTGTTGCATTTGCCCTTTCTTGGAAAGCCAAATACACTTCATGACCCTTAAGATTGACTACAATGTCTTCAAACTTCAAATTGTGAAGGTTAGCATTCAAACACATCACGAGTTGACTATACGCAGTTCATAATCCTCTCAAAAAAGTATAGCTTTTCGTATCATCATCAATAGTGGCACCAGCAGATTCTAACAATTCAACTATAAATCTGAAATGCTTCACATACTCATCAATGTTCATGGTACCTTTAGAGATCGTATGAAATTGATTATGCAAGTCCATGATTCTGGCTTTGATTCTGCTGGAGAATGTGCTTTTGAGAAGATTCCAAGCTTCTTTGGTAGTCTTTGCTTTACTAATGCACGGAATGAATGATTCAGATAACGTAGAATGGAGAAATCCTAATACCTTTTGGTCGTTTCTCCACCATAGCTTGTACTCGGGATTTTCAATGATCCATCCATCTGGGTTAAAAATCGAAAAAGGTGGAGGATCATCTTCAACAAACAGAAACAATTCATACCCGTTCATGATGGGAATCACCGAACTCTTCCAAATTGGTAATTGCTGTCATTGAGCCTGACTAAAACAGCTGCTCCAGGCGGAACATTCACTGGGACTTGTCCTGCGGTGACGGCAGCGGGTGAGGCAGTGGCAAGGGCTCCCACTTGTGCTTCTCCAGCCCTGGCTCTGATACCATGTTGAGACGATCCATGTTCTTGAACAGTTGAAAGAAGAAGAAGAAGAAGAATTGGAGAGAGAGAGCGAGAGGATGAAGAGAGACACGAGAACAAGAACAATGTTTAAGATCGTGTTATGTTCCGCAAAGAATTACATTAATGTTGGTTCGTATTTATATTGTATATAGTTATAGTTATAACTACTATAGTTAGTTTGTTATAATCGTAGCCGTTATAACAAATTATAACAGCTTGTTTATAACAAATAGTGGCCGTTGGATCTTGGCGATAAATGTGAGACCTATCTATATGTATCCTATCTATGTGTATCTTATCTAAATGTATTCCTATCTATATTTAATCCTAAACTATGTTTAAACTTATATTCAATCCTACATCTATTTCTCTAACGAGTATATGGGGTACGTGTTCATTTCTTACTAGCTAATCTTTTATTAAAGTCTCTATTGGTCCAAATATTGCTGACTCCGTTCTTCTGGACCCCCGCTTTGCTGATGTGGCGTCCAAGTGCCGATCCTACGCGGCGATGACGAGTAAAGCTCCTCTTATCACTATCGAGCAATTCTGTCAGATCAATACAAGTTGAAATTTGATCTTTTGACTTGCCCAACCACAACTTGATGGATTTGATTCAGTTAGATCCTAGAGGTCTAAAGTGGTTCTAGTGGGTTTGTTTGTAACTCAAAAATATATGTTTATCATGATATTTTTCCTTATTAAATTTTGTAATAATTAGAATGGCTGAAAATCTTAAAAATGAAACTTAAAACTTCTCAAAACTTAGGAAACTTGATAAAGAGTAATTGAAACATAGATTATCAATTTTTACTTTGAAATCCCTTAAATGAGATGCAATTTCATTACATGGTTAATTATGCATAAAGTACAGGCAAACGGGCACGGAAAATAACATTTCAAGCGTACAAGTTAAACTCACATATTCCTAAATATGAAAAGAAAACGTGTACTTAGAGGAGTGTAAAACGATAGTCCATTGTAAGGCATGCCTATTTGTACTACATTAGCGTGCATAATCTCGTGTTAGCATTACAAGCAGTATTTTAGCTCAAAAAGTTGTTTATTTAACTTTACATACATAGAATACATGGGTCCTACATAGTTGCAAAACCTTTTATTTTCAAGTTAACAGAAATGGACATCCCTGGTACAGGAATTCATTGGAACAACATACCATTTTAATTAATCACTTTGGCGCACAATATGTAATACAAAGGTGCATTTGTGTTGGCGAAGTGTTTGGATGAATATCATGCAATGCTGGGAGAAGCTTACGGGCATTTGCTACCAGCTTTGTTAAGAGAACCAGACAGGCGGATGCACCCACAAACAGTGCTTTAGATTACTGCACTCACTCTCTCTTCTCTACTTGGCAGGACCTGTCTAGTGAAGCATGCAGCAGTTATGGCCTTGTCCACCCGGACATACTGGTCATTTGCTCATGACACACCCTCATACACCTTTGAGCTCATGAGTTGGCTACTGTGTGAAGCGAGAGAGGCCTATGCAAACATCGACCCGCATAAGCGCTGTCTACGTCAAGAAGCTTCTATGATGACACTCTATAGTGTGGATGACGGCGCCCTCTTATCTTTCGTGTACCCATTCCTCAGCGAAAGAGGACCAACTCCTCACATTTGAAGCATACTCAGCAACCTGTCAAGGTATGACTGTTGTGTGCATTTCCTTTATGTAGTGGACACGGAATGAATGTGATCCATGTATAATTGGGATAATCAAGCCAGCGCCAAGCCTACAATTTTTCTAGATCACTAAAAGCCACCTATAAAAAGTTTTCCTAAGTGGTGTCCAGGGCACGGCTTTGGTCGGTTTGGGATCAAGACCCTTGGGTTAGTCCAACCAGGACTGTATTTCTTGCCAATTATATATATATAGATCTTTGCGAGTTTATCTTTTCTTCCTCTAATTTTTTTTCTGTTTCTGTCAAAAAATTGATAATATAGCGAAATAAAAATAGCATTAATTGAAAGGTAATCGAAGAAATGATACATAAAACCGAGATTTTAATTTGAGTCCCCGTTCTCTCCATCTGGTCAACAACCGAACAGCTCAAAACCGTCGCCTCGGGGAATAGCTTCAATCATGGTACGGGAAAAGACTCCTCCCTCGCCTTCCAGAAGAGCGAACAGCAACGAGCTGAACATCGTCCACAACCGGTCCGCACAGCGAGCTCGAATCATCGCTGCGCATGTGGTAGAAGGTGCTGAAGAACATGACTCTCGTCCGGTTCTCCGCGGCCGTAAATCTCAGCTTAGCTCGATTGAATCCGCCCTTACCCGTGGACTCGTAAGGAACCTTGATCGTCCCCCGGCTAGCGAAAGCTTCAACAACCATGGACCCTTCGCAGGAGTTGGATGCGTCGCCAACGCTGAAACTGAGCATGTAAACCTTGCCAGCGGCGGTTTTTACAACCTGGGTTAAGGCGCTCTCCCTGCCGGCGACGAGCTCGACGGCGCGCTGACCGCGCGGCACGGAGAAATGGGCGTCGTCTACGTACTTGACTGCCTTCAGCGACTCCACCATCCATCCGGGGAGAGGGCAATGGTCATCTTCAATGTTGGGCGGGATAAGCACCCCACACGCGGCGTTCTTGAAGATGTACGGCCCTTCTTCAAAGTCCCCGTTTTCCAGCAAATTCTCTAGGCCAGACAAGATAAAGCGCATTAATCTTTAAGGTTCGTTCAAGAATGAACGAAGAAATGAGTTGGTTTGGAGGCATACTCTCGGTGGCCACGGGAAGGTGAAGCATTTTAATGGCAACGGCGTCGATGAGAGGGCCGCAGAAAGGATCCTCCTCTTGCCGGGGGTTGTGGATGATGAGCTTGATCTGGGTAGACATGGCTTTGAATGCCCATGCGTAGGAGTCCCAGCCATTGCTGCTGTATAAGGTCTGTATGGGGAGTGAGCCGGAGTCGGGAGCGACTGTAATGTTGAGCTTCTCGTCCTGTGCGCAAGTGCGGGCGGCGCTGAAGCTGACGGAGAAGAAGCTGCCTACGGTGAGGGAGGCGATCGTCTGCTTGATGGCGGCGTCGTTGCCGAGGCGGACGGCGTAGGAGCCCTCGGGCACAACGAGGAGCATGTCGCCTTGCTTGTGCCCGGCTTCGATATACTCTACGAAGCCTGAAATTTGCCAGCCCGGGACAGCATCCCCTCGTAGGACCTGCGTCCCGTTCATCTCCCATGTCTTCGGCCCCTTCTCGAAGTCACCGTTCACCAGGAGGCCTGAAACTCAAACACCATTAGAGGTGTTGAATTCGTAGAAGAAGAATGTGGGTAACGCGGGTTTCGCACGGACGGAGTGGATAACACAGGGGACGACTAAGACTTTAATGGTAGTAAGGTTATGGTTTTTTGATGG